>NW_024069337.1:0-51312 GCF_009389715.1 Phoenix dactylifera
CTGTCTGTTGATGGTCGCGGAGTCTCGGAGTCGACTCGTGCAATGCGGGAGTCGACTCGAATCTCAGAGTCCCAAAAATGCTCTCTGACTTTTTCTTTGTGTTCCGCTGAGAGTCGACTCTTGCTTTCTTTGGAGTCGACCTACCAACCATCGGAGTCGACTCGCGTTCCACTGGAGTCGACTCGAAGACTGTTCTTTTGAATTTTTCTTTTGATTTTACTCCTCCAATTTGAATCCTTTGAACTTTAAACTTGGGCCAATAAATTGTAGCTTTCTTCCAACTTGAGAGCTTTGGAGGCCTTCTTGTGTTCTTCCAACTTGCTATGTTCCTTGCAAAATAAATATCTTTCTCCTTGCAACATAAACATTAGTATCTATACTTCAAGGTTTTGTGATCATCAAAATCAATCTATGAATCAATCTTTGGGTCATCATTAAGGATGAAATCAGTGCAAGATTATATTTTAAATAGGAGGACTGTATTTTATAAAAAATAATTTTGATCCTTGACATGCTTGTTCTTAATATTTTAATGCATGACTTAACACATAATATATTTTGCATGTGGCATGATGGTTTGAATTATGGATTCTCAATATTTTGTAATGCTCCATGCTTGGATAATTTGATTGAAAATTTGAAATACTACATAAATTTTTTTTGGTATTATTAAAAATTTTTTTTGGATTTATCGTTCACAATCATCTTTGAAATCTAAAAGTTGAATAAATTTATAAAAAGAAGAAGAGAAGGATATCTCTATTTAGGAAAAATGAATTGATTTTGTTTTACCCTTCGACTTGCCTAACTTTGATACATAATGTTCTAATTCGTACTAAAACTCAACATTAAATACAAATATTCTGAATATGCTCTTATATATTTGAAATATGTGTTTTCAATCGTAATGATTTAAGATGAGCTACAATGTGGAAGATACATATCTCAAATTATGATTTTGAAAGCCTCTATTAAAAATCTTTATGAAATTCAAAATCTGATTTTGTATAAAAGCTTAAACTCAATATGATTTCTAGATAATAACTATAGTTTAGGAAAAATAGATAATTCTGATGCTTGATTGCTTGCCCCGACACGCATCTGAAACATATCATTTCTTATCTTTAAAGTATACTAATATTGGTCTAAATGATGTGTCTTTCGATGATCTGATTACAAACAAATATTTTTAAATATATGATTTATTTTGATATTGAAAAGATTTATTGTGCTTCATGTGTACATTGCTGAAAAACTATGATTAAGAAATTGAGTTCTATAAATATGCATACTTCAATGATCATCTATATATTTTTCTCTCCTACATTCTTAAAGACTTCCATCAAATATATATATTTTTTTAAAAAAGAGTGAATGATCTTAAAGCTAGAAATATTTCAGCTCACTCAAATGATTTAAAAGAAAGAAAATGTAAATGCTTTTGAAAGAATATCTTAATTACTTGATGAATATCTTGAATGTTTATGGATTAATTTTGATAAACTTCCTTGTGTTGCCATTACTTGTCTTAATTATATAAAGCATATACCTTGAGTTGAGTTTTATAAAGTTGTCTTATCTCAATATGCTCTCACCAGCAAACCTTACAATGAATAAGAAATCAAAGGTATAAAGCTCCTAAATGAGCAAATATAACAAATATGCCTAACGAGAAGAAAAGAAAAAATGTTATCTCTTTGAAGGCGCTTTTCTTGTCTTCATTGAGATTGCTTCACTCTTCAATGGATTGGTTGAGCTCTTGAAGGCACTTAAATTCTGCTCAATATATTTCTTTTGGGTTTGAACTTGAAGCATAAATTGAACTATCTGAATTTTCCTTTCTCTTGAATGCCACACTTAGATCCTCACCAAGATACTTTCCTTTGATGAATCGTGGCTCTTAAATACTTCTCCAACCTCCAAAGATGACTTTCTTAGCCATTGGAATGGAGAAACTAGCCGTTTATAGCCGTTGGGAGCTCAAAAGTACTTCTGCAGAACTAGCCGTTATGCTGTCAGCCGTGCTGGGGTCGACCCAAACTTTCTAGGGTCGACTCAAACCACTGTTCATGCAGACTTGGGTCGGCGTCAACAGCTTTTCTGGGAGTCGGCTCAAGTTACTGTTCATCAGGGATGGAGTCGGCTCAAGCTTTTAATGGGGTCGGCCCTCTCAGAAAATCCAGAGACTTTCTTTCTTTGACGTTTTAATCTGGGGGTCGACTCAAACTTTTTCTAAGGTCGGCTTCAACCTGGGGTCGGCTCGAGCTTTTCTGGGGTCGACCGCGAGATCTATGCCATTTGTGCCAGAATGTGCCAAAGTGTGCCAAAATTATGCCAGGATCGACTCCATCTCTTATGGGGTCGACTCTAACCCTGTTTTTCTGCATCTTTAGGTTAGATTTGCACATTAAACATATAAAAGAAGTAACAACAATTGCAAATCATTTCTTTCTCCTTAGGATACTTGGCACATTAAATTTAAGCTTATTAAGCATGTAAATGACAGAGTTAAGCTTCAATCAAAAGAACTTGCTCGAGGTATATTAAACTCTAAATTAGTTCTTTTTCTCAAGTTTCTTCCAATATAATTTGTTTTTAGATGTGTTCTTGAAAGTTTTTTTAAATATGTCAAGCAAAGCGTATCAAGGATGTATCAAATCTTTCTTCCTTACTTACTTATGTATTAGATCAATTGAATTGAAAGCATTAGTACTTCCATTTGACCTCAATGGCTTTGTAAACATCAAAATCACACTAGGATCCTCAGTAATTACAACCTTGAGCTCTTCATAGGAGGTAATTAATCAATTAGCCAGATAAGGCAGGTGGGGGGCTTCCCTTACTCGGAGAGTAAAGTTCTAATTAAGTAACCATTTTTAATGCTTTCCAAGATACCAATTAGATCAATTAATCAAATATAGCTAGCTTAATGTCTGGTTCACTCTTGACTGATTGAGGAGGTTTTAATTTAGGTCTCTTCGTTTGACTATCCACATCTTATGCAAATAATTATCTACCCGCTATGCATAAACATGGCTCTGATACCACTGTTGGGATCCCACGCACGTCGTAGAAAATTTTAGAATGCAACGGAGGGACATGCGCGAGATCCCGTTCATCGCATGAACAAAATTTAAAAATTGATGTTCGCAGATAGATTAGGATTAAAAAAAACTTCTAACATCATTAAGAAGATCAGATCTTCCATCTTGTACGGGTAGATGATCACCGCAAACCAATGATCGTGGTATTTGATGAAGGTTCGCTTGAAGCCGCACACGCGTTCGGCCTCTACAGGTATCCACATGAAGCAGAGGACCGATCAAAGCTTCGTGTCTCCCCAGGGGTGCTAGCTCCCATGTAGAGACAAATTTTGATGGTTGAAATCTCCCCTTTGAATCAACTCTTGATTGCCTAAGGGAGGAGGAAGAAGAAGGATGAACCAAGGAAGAGGATCACAAGCCCTTCGCAGCCTTTTCCTTTGCTTGGCATTGGAACCCAAGAGAGGAAGGGAAGGAGGGCCGCCAAGGCTTTCTTTTCTTCTTCTTTGCTTGCGGCTGAAAACGCAAGGAGAAGAAGGAGGCCACAGCTGGAGGAAGAGAGGGATTCAATCCCCTAGGGTGCCGCCCCAGGTCTCCTTATATAGGCGTGTGGAGCTCCTACTTTTTAGGAGCTCCTATCTTATCTCCAAGAGGGGCCCTGGCCCCTCTTTGTTTTCCGCACCAAAGAAGTAAGGCCCCTCCTCTTTGTGCATCTAATCCTCCTCTAAGGAGGATTAGGTGGTCCCTCAAATTAGAGTTCTAATCTAATTAGATCTCTATCAAAATTATGAACTAATTTGGACTTATGAAAGTCCTAATCCAATTAGGAGCTATTTGAATGATGACTCAATTGAACTCTTCAATCCTAATCCAATTAGGAGTCATTTAATTTATTAGATTAAAATTAATTAGGACTTCAAAATTCTAATCCAATTAGGACATTTAATTTTAATCCTAATCCAATTAGGACTCTAGAAATCCTACACCAAGTTAGGAATCTAATTTAATTTTAAGTCCTAATCCAATAAAAACTCTAGAAATCCTACTCTAAGTAGGACTCGTATTTAATATGATTAAGTTCATTAATTAAATCCAATTGATTCAATTAAATCGCAATCCAATTACAATTATTCCTTTATCAACTCTCTAACTCTTAGTGGGTTACACCAATTATCAATCAAATTGATAATTATGAATTATTTGTAATTTCTAATCACAATTCAACCATCAGATCAGTCAATACCTCTAATATGTGTGACCCTATAGGTTCTATTATGTCAGGTAATAAGATATAACTGCGATCTCTATTATAATATCATTGAAAAAATTTTTCAATGGGTTGGAACAATTCCAACTCAACTCACCAGGGAGCATCGATCATCAAGATGGTCCCTGTGAGTCTCACCATCCACTAGTGACACCTAGTAACATGTAGTGGCAACCCAGCATAATGGAATGATGAACCTCTAGGTGCAGTTATCATATAATTTAGTCCTTCTATCATGGATCCCTACAGAACGGAGGTCATGGATCACTCGTCAAACTCCATCATCTGTCATATGTCAAGATTTATTCGACTTAAGTTCGAGAGTGAAAAATTCTTTCTCCACTGTACGTACTGCCCCAGCCGAGGTCTTACGAACTCAGTCTTATAAATCACATAGGATCACTCCTTATCTACCAAGGTCGATAGATTCCTTGTAGGTGCATACCCTACTCTTATAGTGAACCTACTGCAGCCAATCTATACCACAAGGATCCATATGGCTAGAGACCATGTATACGTGCAGTCAAACTACAGCAATCTCACTGTGAATAGCCGAAGCACCGCAGATCAAATGACCAGTCACACTACTGCAACATCAAGTAAGTCACTGACGAGTGGATAGACATCCAATGACTTCTTGTCTTGGTCACGCTCAGTACTCTTGTTCTCTAACAAGCACCTGCACCATCACTTCAGTATTCCTAAGCTGTGGACTCGAGACTCGTCCATCCATAAGGCAAACGATTTGTGCACTGATCTCATAGGATCGATCACCGTCCTCGTGATGATCCATCGATCAGGAGCATTTAGAAACTAATCACCAATGACACATGGTTCAAATTCTCAACTCTTGAGAATATGCATCATTATTTCTTAGACGATTCATAGACACATACACAATATGAATGAAAGGGATGCCCATTTATTAATCAATGATAATAAAGTCAAGTACAAAACTATGTCCTAGAATTAATAATGTGTCAGCCAGATTGGCTTCTAGGGCATAAATTAAAATGAGCACATCATTCACATATAGAAGCAAATATAAAACATTCTCCTCATCCATATTCTTCACATAAACACAATTATTATGCTCACATCTGAAAAATCTAAGGCTCAAGATAAAAGTATCAAACCTTTTGTACCACTGTCGGGGGTGACTGCTTCAAACCATAGAGAGATCTCTTCAGTAGATACACCCCCGGCTATCTGAAACCGGCAGATTGCTGCATGTATATCTTCTCCTCTAGGCTCCTATGTAAGAATGCCGTCTTCATATCCATCTGCTCCAATTCCATTTCATACTATGCTACCAAAGACAGCAACATCCAATTGAAGCATGCCGCACTACCGGAGATAATACCTCTATATAGTCCACTCTCTCTCTCTGTGAGTATCCCTTTGCAATAGGCCTTGCCTTATATCTGACTCCACCTTGCTCTGAAGGTATCTCCTTCCTTCTGAACATCCATTTTGAACCAATGGCCCGAGCATCTCTAGGTAGATCCACTAGCTGCCATGTCTTATTCTTTTTCAATGACTGCATCTCGTCCATCATGGCCTACATCCATAATTCTCGATCTGAACTCTCCATAGCCTCTTCAAATGTCTCTAGATCTTCATTAGCGGTGATGAGAGCATAGGAGATAGTCTCATCAATGTCATACCAAACAGATTTGTAGATGATGCGCCTCGGCTTGTGCGGTGCAATTCCCCTGATAAGGTCTTTCAAACCAAAACTCTGTGGCTCTACCTGCACCTTCTCCTCGACTGATTTCCCTCCTAGCTGGTCCTCCACACATGTGGAAATATGTCTACTAAACTCCACCTCAAAAGGAATATGTTTGGAGGTAGAATTTGAAGGCACATCACCTACTAGCGAATGTTATCCACTGTTGTCCTGTCCAGCCTTTTCAGCCTCATTTGCATACCCTGACTTCCTCAAAATGCTCTCCTCATCAAAGATCACATTTCTATTGATGGTACACTTCAGTGAAAGAGGATCACACAGCAAATAACCCTTGACCCCTTGTGGATATCCGATGAAGACCATCTTCTGCGATTTTGGGTCAACTTTGCTTCTTTCAGTTGCCTCTACTAATCCATAGGTCGGGCAAACGAATACGTTTAGGTGGCCAAGCTCCACCTTCTTTCCACTCCAGATCTCCTCTGGAATATCTCCCTCAAGCTTTCTATTGGAGGACCTGTTAACAAGAAAATAAGAGAAAGTTATCGCATCATCCCAAAAAGTTTTGGGAAGTGATGTCTGCAGCCTCAAACTCCTGGCCTTCTTTGTCAATGTACGGTTCATCCTCTTGACCACACCATTCTATTAGGGAGTCATCTTCACTATGAAATTTATCTCACTCTCCTCATAATACCTTCCGAATTCGCTGCTAGTATACTCCCCTCCATTGTTAGACCTCAAACACCTCACTGACTGCCCTATTTTTTTTTCAACTTCAGCTCTCCAGAATTTAAACTAGACAAACACCTCTGATATTTTTCTAATCAGATAGATCCATACCTTCCTATAGAAGTCATCAAAAAAGGTCAAAAATTATCTTGCACCACCTCTAGCTGAAACAGGCGCCGGTCCTCAAACATCCAAGTGAACTAGCTGCAGAACGCCTTCACTCTGCTTGAAACTATTGGCAAACTTTATCCTATGCTGTTTGCCATAAATGCAAGGCTCACATATGTCATTTTCTTCCTTTTCAACTACTGGATCAGACCTCTTTTACCGAGTTCCGTGAGCCCCCTGTCGCTCATGTGACCCATTCAATAGTACCACAGTTTGTAGACCAACTGCTTCTCCTATGCTGCCGCCAACACCTCTGCACCATCTGTCACCACTGAGCCTTCCATCTCATAGAGATCATTATTCAATCTTCTTTCCTTCATCACCACCAAAGCTTCCTTGGTGATCCTCAAACAGCCACTGCCCGGTTGGCTTCCAAAAGCACATCCATGCTTCTCCAGGTAGCCCAATAAAATCAGATTCTTCTTCAACTCCGGGACATGCTTGACATTAGTCAAAGTTCTAATGACCCCATCATACACTCTCACCTTTATGGTACCTACACCAGCAACATTGCAAGGATGATCATCACCAAGGCTCACACTTCCTCCATCGGTTTTCTCATAGGTATCAAACCACTCCCGATGCGATGTGTAGTGATGCGAACAGGCTGAATCCAGAGTCCACCGGCTGTCATGCTTCATTGTTCCATACGACAGTACCAGTATGTCATCCCCACTATCTTCGGATAAAAGAGCACCACCATGACTGGCCGAACCTCCCTTAGAAGAATTATTTTCCTTTTCAGATTTTAGCAAAGGATAATTCCTCCTTATGTGTCCAATCTGATGACACTTGTAGCACTTCCAGACCTTCTGCTTGCTCCGAGACTTAGATCTGCCCTGGACTTCTATCTAACCCTTTTCCAAGGCCTCCCTTGCCTCTCATTTATAGCAAGAACCTCTGAGTTAGAACTCTCCTTGCAAATCTTCTCTCTTTGCTCATTAGACCGAAGAACACCAATCACCTCTTCATAATTCAGGGTGTCTTTTCCATACACCAGGATAGTGATCAGCCCATCATATGATCCTAGAAGAGAACACAGTAATAGAAGGGTCCTATCCTCTTCCTCAATCTTCACATAAAGGCTCATAACCTCCGAGCAAACTTGATTTAACTTCTGAATATGAGAAATCAGATCCCCTCCCTCCGGCATCCACAGACTATACAACTATTCTTCAACCATAGTTTTATTTGTCATGCTCTTGCCCAGGTAAGTGTTTTCTAACCTCTTCTAGAGCCCTTTGGTTGTTGTCTCTGAACAAATCTCAGGTAGAATTTGATTAGCCAAATACATATGAATCATGCTAAAAGCAATCTCTTCTAACTCCTTCCAATCCTTAAGACTGATCTTTTTCGGTCTTTTTCTAACCAAGACCTTATAGATCCGTTGTTGCACTAGCAAATCTTTCATCCTTTGCTGCCATAGGGTGAAGTTTTCCTTACCATCGAACTTCTCAAAATCTACTTTGAAATTTTTCGAAGCCATAACACCAAACAAAAATTTAATGGATGCAGAAAATTCTGCTTTGAAGGCTTACCACAGATTTTGATTTTTCTCTACCGAATCAGCAACCAATGGCTCTGATACTAATTGTGGGATATGTGCATCTCAAACTACAGCACCTAGGGTGTCCCCTATACTGCAAGAGGTGTTGGACCTTGATTTAATGGTGAACGAGGACAAGAGCCAAGCGGAATTTGGCTCTCCTTCAACAATGTTGCGTGCCCTAATGTTCTTAGGGATGGAGGTGTGAGAGGAAGAGAGAAAACAAGATTAGAGTTCCAGGGAGAAAGAGTTTTCCAATGATTTCATTGTTAGATGTATGCCCTAGAAGCCAATCTGGCAGACACATTATTTATTCTGGAACATAAATTTGTACTTGACTTTATTATTATTGAATAATAAATGGGCATCTTTTCATTCATATTGTTTATGTATCTATGAATCGTCCAAAAAATTAATAAGATGATGATACATATTCTCAAGAGTTGAGAATTTGAGCCATGTATCATTGGTGATTAATTTTTAAATGCTCCTGATCAATGGATCATCACGAGGACGGTGATCGATCCGATCAGTGCACAGATCGCTTTCCTTATGGATGGACGAGACTCGAGTCCACAGTGTGGGGACACTGAAGTGATAGTGCAGGTGCTTGTTAGAGAACAAGGGTACTGAGCGTGACCAAGACAAGAAGTCACTTGGATGTCTATCCACTCGTCAGTGACTTGCTTGATGTTGCAGTAGTATGACTGATCCTTTGACCCTGCGGTGCCTTCGGCTGCTCACAGTGAGGTTATTGTAGTTTGACTGCACATACACATGGTCTCTAGTCATATAGGTCCTTGTAGTGTAGATTGGCTGCAGTAAGTTTACTGTAGGAGTAGGGTACGCACCTACATGGAATCTATCGACCTTTGATAGATGAGGAGTGATCCTATGTGATTTATTAGACTGAGTTCTAAGACCTTGGCCAGGGCAGTATATATAGTGGAGTCTGTTAGCATCCCTCATATGCCATGAAAATTTCGAAATAATTTTCAGATTGCAGCGGAAAAACATATGCGGGATCCGTTCATCGCATGAACGTATTTTAAAACTTTCGTTTGTAGATAGATTAGAATTAAATTATTTTAAACCATTTTAAAATCATTAAGAAGATTAGATCTTCACCTTGTGCGGGTAGATGGTCTCCGCATATCTGATTTACATGGATTTGTAGAAGGTTCAATGGAAGCCGCACACGCGTCCGGCCTCTACGGGTATCCACACGAAGTATTGAACCGGTCGAAGCCTTCGTATCTCCCCGGGGTGCTAGCTCCCTTATAGAGATAGCTTTTGATGGCTGAAGTCCTCTCTTTACTATCAACTCTTGAATGCCAAAAGGGAGGAGGTAGAAGAAGGATGGATCAAGGAACAAAAACAAAGCCCTTGCAGCCTTTTTCTTTTCTCATGCGCTAGACCCAAGGAAGAGGAAGAAGAAGGCGCCACCACCCTTTCTTTTTCTCCCTTTTCTCTTGCAGCTGGAAGGAGGAATGAAGGGAAGAGAGGTTCTCACGAAATGCCCAAGAAAAGCATCAAAAATTCTGGCCGAAATCACCTCTCCATTTTGAAATGCAAAGGGATAAAGATGAGCTCCTATTTTTTAGAAGCTCATCCTTATCTCTATTTCATGCCACCTAGGAGGGGCGTGCTCCCTTCCTTTTTCTCCCACGCATGGCTCAAAGAGAGGGGCATATTCCCCTCCCTCTTATCCATTTAAATCTGCCACTTAATCAAATTAATGGGTGATTTAATTTGGGTCTAGTGCATGAGTCCAATCCTAGTCAAAATAGGACTTGTATGAACCCATTTCAATTTCCTCCTTATCCTAATCTAATTAGGATTTAATTGAACCATGACTCTATTGAACTCTTCAATCCTAATCCAACTAGGAGTCATGAAATTAATTAGATTAAATTTAAAATTAATTAGGACTTAAGAAAATCCTAATCTAATCAGGACTTGTTCAATTTTCAGCCCTAAGACAATTAGGACTTTAGAAATCCTATTCCAAATAGGATTCTAATTTAATTTGAAATCCTAATCCAATTAGGACTTCATGAATCCCACTCCAAGTAGGACTCATGATCAAGTCCAATTAATTAAATCCAATTAATTAAATTAAATTGCAATCCGATTGCAATTAATCCTTCTTCTAACCACTAACTCTTAGCAGGTTTTCATTTATCAATCTAATTGATTATTTGTGATTCCTAATCACATTCAACCATCGGATCGGTCATTACCTCTAATGTGTGTGACCCCATAGGTTCTATTCTGACTGGTAGTGAGATATATTGCGATCTCTATCACAATATCATTGAAAACTCCTTTCAATGGGTTGAAACAATTTCAACTCAACTCATCAGGGTTCATCGACCATCATGATGATCCCTGTGAGTCTCACCATCCACCAGTGACACCTAGCAGTATGTAGTGACCACCCAGCAGAATAGAATGATGAACCTCTAGGTGCAGTTATCGTATGATACAGTCCTTCTATCGTGGATCCCTACAGACCGAAGGTCATGGATAACTCGTCAAACTCCGTCGTCTGTCATATGTCTAGATTTATTCGACTTGAGTTCGATAGTAGAAAACTCTTTCTCCACTTTATATTATTGCCCTGGCCAAGGTCTTAGAACTCAGTCTAATAAATCACATAGGATCTCTCCTCATCTATCAAGGTCGATAGATTTCATGTAGGTGCATACCCTACTCCTACAGTGAACTTACTGCAGCCAATCTACACTACAAGGACCCATATGCCTAGAGACCATGTGTATGTGCAGTCAAACTACAATAACCTCAATGTGAGTAGCCGAAGCACCGCAGGTCAAAGGACTAGTCATACTACTGCAACATCAAGCAAGTCACTGACGAGTGGATAGACATCCAAGTGACTTCTTGTCTTGGTCACGCTCAGTACCCTTGTTCTCTAACAAGCACTTGCACTCTCACTTCAGTGTCTCTACACTGTGGACTCGAGTCTCGTCCATCCATAAGGAAAGCATTCTGTGCACTGATCGGATCGATCACCATCCTCGTGATGATCCATTGATCAGGAGCATTTAGAAATTAATCACCAATGATACATGGCTCAAATTCTCAACTCTTGAGAATATGTATCATCATCTTATTAATTCCTTGGACGATTCATAGATACATAAATAATATGAATGAAAAGATGCCCATTTATTATAAAGTCAAGTACAAATTTATGTCCCAGAATTAATAATGTGTCAGCCAGATTGGCTTCTAGGGCATAGATGTCCCACTTGCTCTAAAGCCAATCAGTCATATATCTAAGTCCCATCTTCTCAAGGTGGTCTTCAGTCTTCTGCTGACTTAGCTGCTTAGTGAGCGGGTCTGCCACGTTGTCCGTGAAGTCTACTCTCTGCACCTCGACATATTTCTTCTCGAGGTAGTCGCGTATAAGGTGAAAGCGCCGCTCTATGTGCTTGGACTTCTGATGAGACCTTGGCTCCTTAGCAAGAGTAGCAAGAGCTATGGTGCCATTATTATCGCAGTAGAGTGTGATGGCATCTGATGGCATTACATCTAGTTCTGCAATGAATTTCTTGAACCAGAAGGCTTCCTTTGCAGCTTCAAAGGCGGCGATATACTCAGCTTCCATGGTAGAATCAGCAATAATCGGTTGTTTGGAACTCTTCCAATTTACCGTACCACCATTGCACAAGAACACATATCCAGATGTAGACTTTCTATCATCAATATCAGTCATAAAGTCTGAATCTATGTATCCTTCTACCTTTAACTCCGATACTCCTCCAAAGACCAAGAACAAATCTTTAATTCTTCTTAAGTACTTAAGAATGTTCTTCACAGCTGTCCAGTGCTCTTCACCTGGATTCGACTGATATCTGCTAGTGACACTCACAGTAAGGGCTATATCAGGTCGTGTACATAGCATGGCATACATGAGGCTTCCTATTGCAGAAGCATAAGAAATCCTGCTCATACGTTAAATCTCTTCAGATGTGTTGGGGCACATCTTCTTGGAGAGATGAATCCAATGCCTAAGGGGTAAGAAACCCCTCTTGGAGTTTTCCATACTGAACCTCTTCAGTACCTCCTCTATGTACATCTTCTGTGATAGGCCAAGCAACCTCTTAGATCTATCTCTATAGACCTTAATCCCCAAAATGTAGGATGCTTCCCCAAGGTCTTTCATGAAGAACTCTTTTGACAACCAGACCTTGACCGAGGTTAGCATGGGAACATCATTCCCAATCAAGAGGATGTCATCCACGTACAGTACGAGGAACACGACAGCACTTCCACTAACCTTCTTGTAAACACACAGTTCCTCTTCGTTCTTAATGAAATCAAACGATTTGATTGCATCATTGAAACGAGTATTCCAGCTCCGAGATGCTTGCTTTAGTCCATAGATGGACCTTTGCAGCTTGCAGACCTTGTGATCTCCATCACTGGAAGTGAAACCCAAAGGCTACTCCATATAGATATCTTCATCAAGATATCCATTCAGGAAAGCAGTTTTCACATCCATCTGTCATATTTCATAATCATAAAATGTTGCAATGGCAAGCAATGTTCGAATTGATTTTAGCATGGCTACAGGTGAAAAGGTCTCCTGATAGTCAATGCCTTCGCGCTGACTATACCCTTTCGCCACTAGCCTTGCCTTATAGGTCTCTACCTTCCCATCCGAACCTATCTTTCTTTTATAGATCCATTTGCATCCAATAGGTACTATACCTTCTGGTGGATCTACTAAGGTCCAGACTTGGTTGGAATACATGGAGTCTATCTCTGACTTCATGGCTTCCAGCCATTTCTCGGAATCAATATCAGATATCGCCTCGTTGTAGGTATTGGAATCCTGTACATGTTCCCTATCTCCCATGAGGAACATTTCCTCGGTATCCTCTACTAGTATACCTAAGTATCTATCGGGAGGATGGGAGACCCTACTAGATCTACGAAGTAGAGGAGGTACAATGTGTACTAGCTCTATATGAATAGGTTCTATAGGATCCATTACTCGTTGCTTTTCAGAGACTTTCTCTTCAAGCTCAATTTTCCTCCCACTGCCTCTATCAAGGATAAACTGTTTTTCCAGGAAGACGGTATGTCGGCTCACAAACACATTGTGATCCTCTGAGATATAAAAATTGTATCCTAATGACTCTTTAGGATATCCTATGAAACGAGCACTTATGGTCCTAGGCTCTAACTTGTCCGCCTGTAGTCGCTTGACGTGGGCCGGACATCCCCAAATCTTGAGATGACCAAGACTCGGCTTCTTACCATGCCATATCTCATACGGTGTGGTAGGAACGGATTTAGAGGAAATTCTATTCAACAAATAAATCGCGAATAATAAGGCATCTCCCCAAAGAAACATAGGTAGATCAGTAAAGCTCATCATGGATCGGACCATATCCAATAGAGTCTGATTCCTCCTCTCTGACACTCCGTTGAGTTGAGGTGTACCCGGAGGCGTCCATTGTGAGACTATGCCATTTTTCTTGAGATAGTCCCAGAATTCTCCACTAAGGTATTCTCCTCCTCGATCTGATCGAAGAACCTTAAGGGTTTTTCCAGTCTGTTTTTCTACTTCATTTTTGAACTCTTTGAACTTTTCAAAAGACTTAGATTTGTATCTCATAAGATACAAATACCCATATCGTGAATAGTCATCGGTAAAGGTAATGAAGTATGAATAACGGCCCCTCGTGAAGCTTGGGGAGTGGACGTAGGAGCAAGGGTTAGCTCTGAACCACTATAAAACCTCTCGTGTTTGTAATTGGTTTATTGTCTCTTCCATCCTCTCCACTCACTACAACTAGTAATCTAATTAATCTGCCTGCAATAATCTTAATTAGTTACTCATTAAGTTTTAATTTGCAATTATTACTTAAAACCCAATTCACCCCCCCCCTCTTGGGTTGTCTTCTTGGGCAACAAGATCCATGCTAGTTTGTTGTGCAACCACAAGACTTGCAATGAGGACTGATATTATACTGTCTTGGTGCATAGAGATGCTTATGACATATTTTAATATGTTGCTTTGTTGTGCAACCACAAGGGCAATATTATTTGAATATGACTATATGGAAATGAAGGGTTTGACTTAACTAAAACATTATAGTTTGTTGTACAACCACAAGGCTATAAGTGTTTTAAGGGGATAGGATAAAGTTGAGAATTGCATGAGATGCAATTGGAAAGAGTTTCCTACCTTTGAACTTATAAAGGTTTGTTGTACAACCACAAGGCCTTTATGATGAATTAGGATCTCAACCCTACTAAGAAAAATTAGATTTTCTCGTTTACCATAGGAGAGGGCTATGATATTCGATAAAATAGTGGGAGTAACAATTAGATAAAGTCCTTGTCTAATTGTATATATGTCATCATGATTGGTTTGTTTATGATAGTTTTTGTTCTTTGCTTATGTAGAATTAATTCTGAATTAAATGACATCTTCACTATCACTAAGAGGCATCTTGGATGCCAACAAGTTGACCGGTCCAAACTATGTAGACTGGTTGAGGAATCTTAAGATTGTACTCACTCAGGAGAAAATTTTCTATATTCTTAAAATCCCTGATCTTGGAGATCTAGGGGATGATGCTACATAAGAGGAGGTAGCCACACATAAGATGTGGAAGAATGACAGTTTAACTGTCAAATATATCATTCTTGCCTCCATGAGCAATGGGCTACAGAGACAACATGAGAACATGGACACTCAATCCATACTTCTTAATTTAAAGGAGTTGTATGGAGAGTAGAGTAGAACTGCTAGATATGAGATATCTAAGCAGTTGTTCCATGCTAGAATGATTGAAGGAACGTCCGTGCAAAACCATTGTCTTATGGTTATAGACTTGATCACCAGATTAAGTCAATTAGGTTTTGCTATGGATAATGAGCTCAGTTAGGATTTGATCCTGGATTCACTACCTGAATCATTCTCTCAGTTTGTTGTGAATTTTTACATGAACAAGTTGAATGTCTCACTGCCTGAGCTGTTAAATATGTTAAAGACAGCTGAAACCCATATCAAAAAGGAAAAGGGTCCAATCCTTCTTGTTGATAGGGGCTCAAGGAAGAAATCAGGCAATAAGGGTTTTAAAAAAAGGTTGAACCCTAATAGTAGCAAGATCAAGAAGAAGAAAGGAAAGAAAAGATCCAAACCCAGTACCTGTTTCCACTGCGGCAAGGAAGGCCACTGGAAGAGAAATTGCAAGAGTTTTCTTGCAAGTATGAAGACCGATGCAAGAGTTGCATCGAAAGGTATGTTTATGTTACATGCCAACTTATCATTAAGTTCTTCAAATTCAAATTCATGGGTATTGGATACCGGCTGTGGTTCTCATATTTGCAAATCTTTGAATGGACTACAGAAAATTAGAATTTTGAAGAAAGGTGACTTCGAGCTGTATGGCACTGGAGGAGAGTCCATTCAGGCTGCTCAATTTCTTTTTCTAATAAAGTCTATTGCAATGGCATTATGGAAAATGGTCTTCTTATTCTATTACTTAACGACAATGTCTTTCATATTGATAAAAGGAATAAAAGAAAGAGAGAAGAAGTAAATAACACCCTTCTTTGGCATTGCCGACTTGGTCACATAAGCGAATCAAGAATCAACAAGTTGTACAAAGAAGAGTTCTTTGATCCTTATGATTATGAATCATTAGGAACTTGTGAATCTTGTCTTATGGGTAAAATGACTAAGTCTCCATTCATTGGACATGGAGAAAGGGCAAGAGAGTTATTAGAACTTGTGCATACAGATGTATGTGGTCCTATGACAACTCCTGCTAGAGGTGGATACTTTTATTTCATCACATTTATTGATGATTATCAAGGTTCGGATATGTGTATCTTATGAAACATAAATCCGAAGCCTTTGATAAATTTAAAGAGTATCAAAGTATGGTTGAAAAACAAACTGAAAAATATATTAAAATCCTTCGATCTGATCGAGGAGGTGAATACCTTTCTAGTGAGTTTTTAAATCATCTTAAAGAAAATGGCATTCTCTCTGAATGGACACCTCCGTATACGCCACAATTAAATGGTGTAGCCGAACGGAGGAATCGTACTCTATTAGATATGGTACGGTCCATGATGTGCTTTACAGATCTTCCTATTTTCTTCTGGAGTTTTGCCCTAGAAACTGCTGCACTTGTATTAAATAGGGTACCATCAAAATCTGTATCTAGTACTTCATATGAGATATGGAGAGAAAAAAAGCCTAATCTTAAATATCTTAAGATATGGGGTTGTAAAGCTTATGTCAAAAGAAATTTTGAAAACAAGCTAATTGCTAGATCAGATAAATGTATTTTTGTAGGTTATCCTAAAGATAGTATAGGATACATCTTCTATCATCCTACCGAACAAAAGGTCTTTGTAGGTAGACATGCCACTTTCTTAGAGAAAGAGTTTATCTTAGAAAAAGGCAAGGATAGGAGAATTGAACTTGAAGAAGTTCAAGACCTACAAATGGAAACACAAGATATTCCTCAACCAGATGTACCCATTGATGAAATACAACCGCAACACACATCTCCTCTCCAAAGATCAAATAGAGTGCGAAATGCACCTAAGAGGTATGGGTTTATCATTGAGAATGATGAAGCCCATATCGTTGAAAATGATGATCCTCTGACCTATTCGGAAGCTATCATGAGTAATGACTCTAACAAATGGTTAGAAGCTATGAAATCCGAAATAGACTCTATGTATACCAACCAAGTATGGACTTTGGTTGATGCACCAGAAGGTGTAAATCCTATAGGTTGCAAATGGATCTATAAGAAGAAGATTGGAGCAGATGGCCAAGTAGAAACCTACAAGGCTAGATTGGTGGCAAAAGATTTCAGCAAAAGCAAGAAATTGACTATGATGAAACTTTTTCACCAGTTGCCATGCTTAAATCTATTCGGGTTTTGCTTGCAATAGCTGCATACTATGATTATGAAATCTGGCAGATGGATGTCAAAACCGCCTTTCTTAATGGTTATCTTGAGGAAGAGGTTTACATGATACAGCCAGAAGGATTTGTCTCAAACGGGAGAGTAAATCAAGTATGCAAGCTTAAGAGATCAATTTATGGATTAAAGCAAGCATCGAGGAGTTGGAACATCCGTTTTGATACAACAATTAAAGAGTTTGATTTTCTCAAAAATGTGGATGAACCATGTGTGTACAAGAAGACTAGTGGGAGTGCCATTGTCTTCTTAATATTGTATATAGATGACATACTAATCATTGGAAATGATATTCCAATGTTACAATCAGTCAAGACTTGGCTATCAAAAGCTTTTCCATGAAAGACTTGGGAGAAGCATCCTATATACTTGGTATAAATATCTATAGGGATAGATCTAAAAGGATGCTAGGCTTGTCCCAGTCTAAGTACATAGATCGTGCGCTGAAAAGATTCAGTATGGAAGGAAGTAAAAGAGGTTACTTACCTATGAGTCATGGCATACGCCTCTCTAAGAAGATGTCTCCTAAGACATCTGAAGAGAGAAATAAAATGAATTCTATTCCCTATATTTCGGCAGTAGGATCAATTATGTATGCTATGCTATGTACTAGGCCTGATGTTGCTTATGCCTTAGGCAGAACAAATAGATTTCAGGCTGATCCAGGAGAGGATCATTAGATAGCTGTGAAAAATATTCTTAAGTACTTAAGAAGGACTAAAGATATTTTTCTAGTTTATGGAGGATCTGAGTTGAAACTAGAAGGATCTTCTGATTCTAGTTTTCAGTCAGACCCAGATGATAGCAAGTCCACTTCAGGGTATGTCTTTATCCTAAATGGTGGTGCAGTGAGCTGGAAGAGTTCCAAGTAGCAAACTGTAGCTAACTCAACTACTGAGGCAGAATACATCGCTGTAAGTAAAGCCGCTAAGGAAGCTGTCTGGATGAAGAAGTTCATTTTTGAGTTAGGAGTAGTTCTTGAGATTGCTGGACCAATTTCAGTTTATTGTGACAACACTGGAGCTGTTGCTCAAGCAAAGGAACCAAGGTCTTATCACAAATCCAAGCACATTCTAAGACGCTTCCACCTCGTTCGAGAGATCGTCGAGAGACAAGACATAGTGATTGAACGAGTAGATACAAAGAACAACATAGCAGAACCGTTCACTAAAGCTCTACCACAACAGCAGTTCGATCGCCACCTCGATTGTATGGGGATGAAATATAAGGGCGATTGGCTTTAGTGCAAGTGGGAGATTGAAAGAGTAGATGCCCTACAAGCCAATCGCAATATGTATTGTGAAAGATTTTTTTTTAATTTTCCAAATCATGTACATGACATTTAATATAAATAAAGGCATTGTGTTTCATCATATGCTGTTGATTATATTTGTGATGAACCCCTTAGATTAAAGCAATGGTTTTGAGGCTATGATGAGATCATACTAGTGAGACCTAAAACCCTAAAATCCTAATCTTAAATATTCTCAGTCATTGGTACATTGAGTCGGGGATCAATGTTTACCAGAAAGACTGGCACATCTTATGTATGCTCGATGCAGAGGGTGATTGATCTCACAATCACTTGTGTGGAGATACTAATACGAAGATATGGGCGCTCATTAGAGAAATGAGTTCACTGAATTGACCTACAAAGAGAAATCTTATGAAGTCTTACCTACATGTCAAAAGATGATTCTCTTAGTGGGAGTTGTGCAACTAATCTTTTGACCTGAGATCACCATAGTATCTTGTGCACATAAATCCATATTTTGGTTTTCACTCATTCATGACAATAAATTATATACGAGGTCTTCTGGATATGGTGGATTGTGTATGAAGGTTATGAGTAGGTCAACAAGGAATTAATCACTTCTAGTAAGAGAAGATTGCATCCTATTTATTCTAATCATATGATAATTCAGGAAGCCTTTGATCAAAGCAGAATAAAAATTAGAAAGAGTTATTAATGTTTCATTATTTGAATTATGATTACAAGATTGAGAAAGATATGAATATGAAATTGAGTTTGACATATATTCATACTCATATACATATTCGGGATGCAGTTTGATTAAAGGATTGAATTGCACGGTAACTTGCCACTGAAGGGTATTTTTGGTATTTCCACCAAATTCCATATTTTCTGGATAGACATGACACGTTGCTAGATGTAAATCTCGTCTTATAGGTTTGATCGAATTAAAGAGTTTAATTCGATCACCAATTAGAAAAGATTCTAATTGTTAAGTTCGGATTCGCGCAGTTTGGACTTAAATCGATTATAAGAGTTCTAATCAAGTTGGGTCAACTCGCACTCACACCTATTGCTGGCTAAGTATGGAACCCAATGGGTCACACATAAGAGAACTGATCAAGGGTCTAATTAGATTAGATCATGTTTGCAAGATAAACATCCTAGCAGGTGTTGCAAACCTTAGCTCCTGATTCGAATTGGATTCAAATATGATTCTTAATTGATCTAATTTGATTAGATCATATCCTAATATGGGTTAGCCAAGAGTTGGCACCTAATTGGCTTGGTTTGAGTCTAATTGGATTAGATTTGATAAATCATTCAATCTAGACCGTTAGATCTTGATCTACCGTTAGATGAAGACATAATGGAGAGTTGGTTTAACCCAATTAGATTGGGTTAGAGGATGGCTATCATAATTGACCATTGGATCTTAATCCCACCATTGAATGAAGACATAATGGGTCAAGTGAATGGTGCCTTGCATTGGAGCCCTTGGATCATCATCATGAAAGATCAAGAGGTGAGGCATGATGGACATGTGATTGGCATGTGATGTTGACTTGGTCAAAATATGGCACCACATGAAAGGACGTATCATTTAATACACCTCCTCACTTGATCTGTGCCTCCTCTTATTTGATATGGCTCTTTAAATGATGCCCTTTCATGAAAGGATGTGTGGATGGGATGCATCCCTTGGAGATGCATCCCTACGCACATTATAAATAGGCTAGCGCTCCATGGGTTTCATTATTCCAACTCCACCGCATTCTCTCTCCCTTATCCCTTCTTTCTTACAAGGCTTTGTCTCTTTCTAGCATTGCTTCTAGGGTGTCTAAATCCAAGACAAGATGGTCTTCTTTAGGACAAAAGGATTAGAAGTGATTTTAGAAGGTGAAAGAAAAATAGAAAGAAAGAAAAGCAAGTCATTAGAGTTCTTTAGAAGAATTCTGCATTAAGGATCAAAGTCTTTGGAGCTTAAGACTTGAATTAAGTTTTCGTGTGGATCAACGTTGGAGGGTGAACATTTGGGCACTTAGTGGAATTCTGTACATTGGATTAGCGTTAGAGGTATTCTTCTATTTCTGCATTTATATTATATTATTTGATTGCTTCTATTAAGGTGATCTAGGCTTATGACTTTATTAAGAAATTTTTAAAATTTCTAGCTTCCGCTGCGCATTATAACATGCTAAAACCCTTCAAATGTACTCCTACACTTCATCTGTGTGACATATCAGTGTCTCCACACTCCTTGGTTAAGAGGACAACCAACTTATATGTCACACAACGACCTAATCTCGATAATGTTGTCGTCCTAGTAGCAACATATCATTTGATCGCGAACAGTTTTAAAGAACTTAAAGATAAATCCTCCTTTATCATAAAACAAGTTCTATGGACTTCATCATATAAGAGTTTATTTGAAGATGTACAACGAAATGATGAACAATGCCAAATAACATTTTATTAATTTGTCAATTCATTTACAAAATTTAATCACAGCGCACTGACGATTGACTCTTAGGATACAATTTCTAACAACTCCCACTTAGCTTAAAGCCAATCGGCACAGTATCTAATACCCATCTTTGACTTGTGTTCGTTGAACTCTTTAATGCCAAGGACTTTGGTAAATGAGTCAGCCAGATTTTTTTTTGTGTCACTCTTCTGAAGATCAATATCACCTCGTTCGACGATCTCTCGAACCAGGTGGTAGCGACGTAGAATATGCTTGGTCCGCTGATGTGCTTTGGGTTCTCTTGCTTGAGCTATGGCTCCAGTGTTATCACAAAATACAAGCACTGGATCATCAATGGAGGGTGTCACTCCAAGATCAGTGACGAACTTCCGCAACTATACAGCTTCCTTGGCGGCATCAGATGCTGCGATGTATTCTGCTTCACATGTACAATCTGCCACTGTATGTTGCTTGGAACTCTTCCAGCAGATGGCCCCACCCTTAAGAGTAAAGATATATCCCGACACGCTGACGCGTTCGCAAAAATGCTTTCGCAAAACTAATCTCCCAAGTATAGGAGAATCGCACAAGTAGTAAATTATCGGGAGTCCGAGGTCGAATCCTCAGGGAACGAAATATATATGAGATTATTTAATATAATTTTAAATTAATTAATTCAATGAATTTACGGCTTAAGATAATGTTTTGTAAATAGAAAATAAATCAGTAAATAGAGAATCGAAGTTGGATAGATTAAGATGGTGTAGGGATCTGGAATCTCCCTTGATGATATTATTTTCAACAATTAAATTCCGTGATTCTTGATTAAGGATCAATCAGATAGAATAGTTCTAATCATGGAGTATATAATTTGAAATCATGAATTCAAGATCTAAGTATTTATCGTGCCGATTACGTCTCCGACAAATCAAACGTCGAAACAATCCATGAATCAATAAATATAAACCATAAAAGATCTATCTCATAGATAAATATGCAAGAATCAAAAACACATATATAGATATAAATCAGAGAGATCAATCGTTCAGAATTTACTTGAAAGAAAATAAAACATCAAAGGTTCCTCCATCACCCTTCACCTAAGGGATTGCCGGCCATAAACATAAAAGAAACATCCCTATTCCTCTTCTTTCTTTTTTTCTTTTTATTTTCGAAAACAGGGCATCCCCTGTTTCCCTTTCTCTTCTTTTTTTTTTCTTTCGGATGGCAGAGGCCCTCCTCTATTTTTTTCAATGGGAGAGAATGAGCGCCCCCCCCCACCGAGAGAGCCCTTCTATATCCCCCTTGACGGATCTCTCATGCCAGCTGCAAGATACCTGGATGCGGAATCATGGAAGCTCGGACGTGGACGGCTGGATGTGGGATCGACGCTCGGATGAGAGCTGATCACGAAAATCCCGGGATGCTGGGATCTCATGCTGAAGATGAAGCTTGGACCGCTGGCGTTTGGGATTCGGATGGCTGGATCGAACGCAGGAGATGGAGCGCGGATGAGTGCTGGATCACAAGCGGAGAAGACGGACACAGTTCCTTGGGGTCGCAAATCCGGAAGACGCTCGGATGGATCGCGATCTTCCACACTGGCGCTGGAAAGCTTCACAGGGTGCTGAGATTCGCACACGGAGGGCTGAGGGAAGTTGAGACGTGGCTGGAAATTCTGTTGGGAAGATTGCCCGCGAGTGGATCATGATCACGGAGCTGGGATCTCTGGAGAGCTGAAATCGCTGGGGAATCCAACGCTGAAGAGGCAAATGGATCGGAAGGGAGGAGCGTGGATGCTGGGATGAAGTCGGGACTTGCTGGAAAATCGCTGGGAAGCGAGTTGCTCGGGAGATTGTGGATGCTTGGCATGCATCGTGGACTCCGCAAGCATCGTGGATGGGATCTGAAGAGGCTGGGACTTGGTGTAGTCGCGCGGATGAAGCGGACGCGAAGGACTGGGAGGTTGCACGCTGGGATGCTCGCGAGAAGCAGACACGGAAGCTGCTTCGGAGGAACGGATGCACTGGATGCGGAAATGCTCGGGAGACTGCTGTGAACTAGGACTCGGATGCAGGATCCATACGGGCGGACGCGTGGATGATGCCTCGCAAGATGCTGGAAAAGGCTGGACTTGTGCACCGGAGCTGGGATGCGGACGCTGAGATCACGGACGCGTGGATGGGCTCGCGGATGCCGTCGATCACTCGTGGGAGGATGGGTTGCACGCTGGATGTGGCTGCACCTAGTCGGCTAATGCTCCTTCTAGTGTGCAATTGGGACTGACCCCATGTGGTTGGCTGGTCACCTGTGGTGATGCATATTTTTGGATCCGATACGAAATTTAACTTTGATTTACGATCACCTGCACCCTACAAAAATATAATATTAATGCAGCACTTTTATCATTTTTTTGTTAGCAATAATACTAATTTAAGGGATGTATAGATCGCACTTTATGCTCTCATCACACGCTCTTGCTATCATCTTGATTTGACTGAAAATTTGAATCGGTATATCCTTCAAGTTTTAAGTCAGAATCACCGTAGACAAGCCACTGGTCTTTGGTATTTCTTAAATACTTAAGGATGGTTTTTACAACCTTCCAGTGGTTGCTACCTGGATCAGACTGGTATCTGTTCACTACTCCTAGTGAGTATGCCACGTCTGGTCTAGTACATGTCATGGCATACATTATAGATCCCACTGCCGAAACATATGGAATTCTATCCATACTCTCTCTTTCTTTAGGGGTTGTCGGACAATCCCTCTTAGAGAGGTTAATTCTATGGCCCATCGGAAGATTGCCTTTTTTGGAGTTAATAATACCGAACCTCTTCAGTATAGTATCAATGTATGTGGATTGGGATAATCCAAGCAATCTTCTAGATCTATCTCTATAAATCTTCATCCCTAGGATGTAAGATGCTTCTCCCAAATCCTTCATGAAAAATTAAGATGATAGCCAAATATTTATTCCTTGTAATGCAGAAATGTCATTTCCGATTAGAAAAATGTCATCCACATACAAAACAAGAAATATAATAATTGAATCATTTGCCCATTTATAAATGCAAGGTTCCTCTTCATTCTTAATGAAGCCATATGATTTGATCACCTTATCAAATCGTATGTTCCAACTCCGTGAAGTTTGCTTTAATCCATAAATGGATTTTTGAAGCTTGCACACCTTAGACTCATCTGTAGATATAAAACCTTCAGGTTGCATCATATACACCTCCTCTTCTAAATCTTCATTTAGAAAAGCGGTCTTTACATCCATTTGCCAGATTTCATAATCCAAGTATACTGCTATCGCAAGCATAATCCGAATAGATTTGAGCATTGCCATAGAAGAAAACGTCTTGTCATAGTCAATACCATAACACTGACGATATCCTTTGGCAACCAGACGGGCTTTATAGGTTTCTACCTTTCTGTCTGCGCCCTGTTTCCTTTTGAAAATCCATTTACACCCTATGGGTATAATTCCTTCGGGTGGGTCAACTAATGTTCATACATCATTGGCCTTCATGGATTCCATTTCGGATTGCATGGCTCCAAGCCATGCATCAGAGTCATACCTCTGCATTGCATCCATGTAGGTGATCGGATCCTCATCGTTTTCATCAAGTTCGACAGAATCTTCGTCCCGACCAAAAAACCATAGTATTTGTCTGGCTGACGTGGTACTCTACCTGATCGCCTTAATGGTGCATCTAAGATGGGTTCTGGATCTGATCTAATCAAATTCGACTCAATTGGTTCAGTGGATGGTGTTGGATCTTCTACATGTTGAACTTTCCTAAATTCAACATTAGAGCTATTAGTTCCTTCACTAAGGAATTCTTTCTCTAAGGAAACAACTCTATTGCTTACGAACAACTTTTGTTCTTCAGCAAGGTAGAAATAATATCCTTTAGTTTCTTTAGGATAACCGACAAAGAAATATTTGTCAGACTTAGGTTAAAGTTTGTCTGTCTTCAAACGTTTGACGTACGTCGGACACCCCCAAATCCTAAGGTGAGAGAGTACCGGTTTTCGTCCCGTCCACATCTCATGTGGTGTTTTATTCATAGATTTACTTGGAACCTTATTAAGTATATAACAGGCTGACTCAAGTGCATATCCCCAAAAGGATATGGGCAGATAAGCAAATCCCATCATGGATCGAACCATATCTAATAGAGTTCGATTTCTCCTTTCTGACACGCCGTTATACTGCGGTGTACCAGGAGGAGTCCATTGGAAAAGAATCCCATTCTCTTCCAGATATGTCAAAAACTCATTGAAAAGGTATTCACCCCCTCGATCTGATCGAAGAGTTTTAATACTCTTTCTAGTTTGTTTTTCTACTTCATTACGATACAATTTGAACATTTCAAATGCTTCAGATTTATGTCTCATTAAATAGACATAACCATACCTCGAAAGGTCGTCTGTGAAAGTAATGAAATATGCATATCCGCCTCTAGCATTTGTGCTCATTGGCCCACATACATCAGAATGTACTAGGGTCAATAAGTCATTGGTTCATTCACCTTTTTCAGTAAAAGGTGACCTGGTCATCTTACCAAGAAGGCATGATTCACAAGTTGTTAATGATTCACAATCATTAATATTGAGGATTCTCTCTTTATTTAACCTGTTCATCTTGTTCTTGTTAATATGACCTAGCCTATGATGCCAAAGGTAGACATCCGTGACATTATCTATTCTAGGATGCTTATTGGACTTGTACATTACATGAACAGGCTGTGATAATATGTAAATTCCATTACTCAATTGTCCATGCATTACAGTAACACCATTCATAACGATATCACAGTAATTTCTTTTTATTGAAATCTCATAACCGTTCATGGCCAAAAGGCCTACAGAAATTATATTCAATAAGAAAGAAGGACAAAAGTAACAGTCACTTAAGACTATTATTTGAGAATTAAATACAAGTTTCAGAATCCCTAAAGCTAGAACTGGAATTGATCTTCCATCTCCAATATTTAGGAACCTTTCGCTTTCTTCAAATCTCTTACTGACCTGTAGTCCCTGCAACGAATTACAAATATTAAAAGAACTTCCAGTATCCAATATTCAGGTTGAATTATCACATATTAAAAAATTACAAGGTGTTATCATATAAGTACCTTGATCTACAACTGATTACATCTTTTTCTTTGGCCTATTCGGGTCAAGAGAAGCACTCTGCCTTACTCTGATCAGCCTCTTTCAATGCCCTTGCTTCTTACAGTAGAAGCACTCTGCCTTACTCTGATCAGCCTTCTTATTCTTAGTCTGACTTTGCTCTGCACGATGCACCTTTTTCTTTTGATTTTTGTTTTTCTCCTTTCCTTTCTTAAAAGGACCACGACCCTTGGACGAGCCTCCCACTAAATTCACCGACCCTTTTAGGAGTTGGTGATCTTTCTCAAAAGTTTGTAGTAAACCCAATAATTGGTGATAATTTACTACCAGTTTCGTCATACGAAAATTGGTGAGAAATGGGCAGTACGAACCAGGAAGAGAGTTCGGTATAGCATCTTTCCCCAATTGATCATGAAGGGGAAATCATCGAGAGTGCTCAGGCGCTCGATCAACTCAATCATGTACAATACATGATCAGTCACCGATGCCCCATCCTTCATCCGTGCGCTGAAAATAGCACAACTAGTCTTGTGTCTTTCAACATCGTCGGAAGTGCCAAAAGATTCGTTCAACACTTGAACGATTTCTTCGGGCTGGGCATTCTCGAACCGGCAACTGAACTCGTTGCTCATTGCAGCAAGCATAATGCATTGGACAATGATACGGTCACTGAGCCACTTCTGATAAGTTTTTCTGACTGCACCCCGTGCATTAGCAGCAGGCTGCTCAGGTATTGGATCCATTATCACATAAAGGATCCGTTCATGCTCTAGCACAATCTTAAGTTTTCTAAGCCAGTTATTGAAATTGGATCCAGTCAACTTGTCATTATCCAACAATGAACGAAGTGACAAATTAGTGGCCATTTCTGCATAAAAAGAAAATCGGCTATCAGTATATGAATTGACAATACCCTAAAGACTTGGACTTTAGTCCAAAGGTCCTTCCACCATTTTATACAAATTTGTAGCCTCTACCTCAAATTCGAAGAATTACACTTAAATCTTTAGTGAGCACTAGAACCCAAATGATCGCATATGGGCCCGAGTGTGGCTCGGCCAACCCATATGCACCTATTGGTAGGTTCTGAACCAATTATTTCACCAAACAATGTCTAGTGATAATTTTGCCCCAGTCTCTTTGGCAGGCGTGTGGCGCCTCCACCGAAGATTCTGGTTAGGTCCAACCATTAAATGATAGAATTCCGTAGAATCAACTAATAGATGACCAAGCCCGAGTGTAGCTCGGCCCACCTGACCACCTATTGAAGGTACACTCGACTCATCATATATCAAATGACAATTCCAATGCCCAATAAGCACCAGGCGTATGGCGCCTCCAATGATTATTGAAACATTGGACTCATTATCATCTAACTTAATGGAAGGCTATAACCTAGTTATTCCCATAACTATTTCATTTTAAGGACCTAATAATTTTAGAGGATTAAATTAGGATAGATAAGAAGATCCGGTTTACCTAAATTCTCCCACTGACTTCACCAAGTCAGATTATAAAGAATTAGATTCAAACCGGATAAGGAGGCACCAAAACAGTCAAACTGATTTTTCTTACAGGCATGGGTTAACTTGAATCATTAAATGATCCAATCAAAAAATGATTGACCAAATCGGCCAGGTAAGTAAGATCGGTGGAAGGGATATGCCATTAACTCGACAAAGACGCATCAGTGCGAGTAGCTCCCAATTAAAAACCACTAGTTGAGTCTGCCAAACTTACCTTAGACATCGACTGGTTAATCAATTTTGATTTTGACCATCCTAATGACTCGGGCTCAACTACGGAGCCTAAATCAAGTTCCATCTTGGTCTGATCAAAGACATGGAACCGATCAATCTATAACTATTGTAAATTGAATTGAGTTATCTTGATTTGATCTAATTACTACTTAGTTAGATTTAATCAATTAACTCAAACATTTCATGATTTGATTCTAACCTTAGGTCTAACCCAATTAGAGAACTTGACTTGAGCTAACCCAAACCTCCAAGACATGCAATTTGTCATTGAAATTCAATTCACAATTCTAGGCCACTTAATTCTCAATTAAGTGTAGTTTTATGAAAAATTTTAGATCATTGTATAAGTCTTAAATCAGATGTTAATTACAAATTTTTAGTTCTTAAAATTAGATCTAAATTTGTAAATTAAACATTCTGATTTCATATTTAATTCATGTTTAAATC
Source organism: Phoenix dactylifera (assembly GCF_009389715.1). Lineage (NCBI taxonomy): Eukaryota > Viridiplantae > Streptophyta > Magnoliopsida > Arecales > Arecaceae > Phoenix > Phoenix dactylifera. The sequence goes on from NW_024069337.1 coordinate 28,506, forward strand.
ATTAACGATTTATGTTCATATATCACATATATAAACTAACATGAATTAACTTAAATAACATGCATCATAAGCATTTATTTTCAGATCTTATATGTCTTACAAAATCAGAGATTAAAAGGATCATAAATTGCATTTAGATCTAATCCAAATAAGTTTATGATTTCAAATTTTACATGTTCAATATATTACATATATTAATCATAAAACATGCATCACATGCATCCAAATTTCAGATCTAGTTAATCATGCAAAAATAGTAATTAAATCATTCATAAATCTTCTTTAGATCTGATCTAAATATATTTATAAATCTCATATTTAATTACAATTATTTTAAGCATAAATTGTTTAAACATTCAACCTCGCTCTGATACCAATTGAAAGGAAAAAGGTGGTTTTTGCATGCATGTAATTTTAAAAATTTTCAAAAAAATGCAGCGGAAAGATAGAATTAAACTCTTTAATTCCAAGCATGCAAGGGAGATCATATCTCAAAAATAAATTATAGAAATATTTAAACTATTTATGTAAAAATAACTATAAGCATGATTAATCATAGAATTAGAAAATCAGCAATCCTTGTTAAGTTCTAAACCTATCTAAGATAAAATAAATCTCATACCTTATGATGAAGAGGTTGGATTTGAAGATCTGAAAGTCGAGCCTCGTAGCCACACACGTGTCTGGCCTCTACGGATGATCCACGCGAAGCTCCGGGTTGATCTGATCCCGCAGAAGTGCTAGCTTGCGCGGAACCCAGTTGTGGCTGATTTTGTTCTTCCAAAAATCAATCAACCTTTGATTGATCTTATGAGATGAAGGAAGAAGATGAAGAAGGAGAAGAGGAGAAGTAATGAAGTGACTCTTTTCTGAATTTTTCAAAACTCTAAGTTCTTAAAAAAATCATAATCACTAAACCCTTGGCATGGAGAGGAAGAGGAGAGAATTAATTCATAATATCTCTCTTGCTACCCTTTTATAGATTGGGTTTAGGGTTTCTCCTAATCTTATTAGGAGTATGGGACTATAACCCACCCTTGGATTAATGCCAAGTATCCAATCTTTGTGCTCATAGATGCATGACATGTGTCCACTTAATCAATTGATTAATTTTCTAATCACATTAGGATTCCTAATCTCATTAGGAGAATTAATTGATTTGGGAGCATGCATCCTACGACGCCATGTGGACTTTAAAATCTGCATAGTGTGAAAATGACTTAAGTCATATTCATCCTACGACGATATGTGGTCTTTAAAATCCGCACAAATCTTTGTTTAATCAAATTGACCCAATCATGAACCTAAATTAATTTGGGTCGAATCCAATTTGATTTGGCTCATTAAATCAGCCCAATTGCAATTCAATTACAATTAATTCTACTTAATTCTTCATAATAATGACTCTTAATTGACTAGAGTCAATCTCAATCCAATTGGGTCAAGTCCGATCAATTAAGTTATGCCCCATCGGCTCGGGTCGAACCCGATCGAATTAAGTCAAACCCTAATTTAGCCCAAATTGAATCTAATTTAATTTGGCTTAATTAAAGTCCAATAAGTCAATCAAATTGAATTTATTAGTAATCCAATTACTAATTAACCCTTCAATAATTCAATAATTATTTTAATGCAACTTTTGCTTAGGATAATTTGTCAATCAAATTGACCAAATTACCCCTGAATGATTCTTAATAATTAATTAGCCATTTGATCAACCTAGAAACTTCTATGCGTGTGACCCCATAGGTTCGAACCTAAGCCGATAGCACAAGAACGACTTCTTGTACTAATCGAAATGACCATCTAGCAATGGTACCCGACATCCGGATAGGCCGAATGATCGCAAAGCAACATTCAAGAACCCTTGGACTATGGTTACCGTAAATTTATCCCTATGACTCCTAAATGCCAGGATGACTTCAGAGTTCTGTCAACTCTGTAATAAGTGCATCCATGATGTGATTCAACTTTAGATATCCTGTGACTTCTCACAAGGATTACCCCGGTCAAGGTTTTGCTAAATTGAACACAAGGCATTATCTCCTGTTTCTAGGAGGGGTCAATTTTATCTTGACTCACAACTGACTACGCAAGTACTTGACTATACCTAGTGACCTTCCGTCACTGAATTAAAACTTCAAGTAGTCCGATACCAAAGTTGCTTGCTAGTCACAGAATTAAAACTTCAGTAAGTTGCTTGCTAGTCACAGATTGCAGACTCAGGTCAGAGAGCCAAACTTATACCCATAACCACTCGGAACATCTCTTGACAGTAGAGCGTTCCGGAATTGATCACGTTCAGTGAAATGTACTCCTACATTTTACCTGTGTGACATATTAGTGTCTCCACACTCCTTGGTTAAGAGGACAACCAACGTATATGTCACACAACGACCTAATCTCGATAATGCTGTTGTCCTAGTAACAGCATATTATTTGATCGCGAACAGTTTTAAAGGACTTGAAGATAAATCCTCCTTTATCATAAAACAAGTCCTATGGACTTCATCATATAAGAGTTCATTTGAAGATGTACAATGAAATGATGAACAATGCCAAATAAAATTTTATTAATTTGTCAATTTACAAAATTTAATCATCAGTGCACTGACGATTGACTCTTAGGATACAATTCCTAACAGCAACCTCACCAGATCAAAGTCTGGAAGTTGAAGAATAGGGGCTTGTTGCTGCTAGTGTCCAACAAAAGGATTCAGCCTTCATACAGTTGGTGATCGGTGCCACTATGCTGCTGAAATTTCTGATGAATCTTCGTTAGAAGAAAGCCAAGCCATGGAAGCTTCTCACATCATGGATGTTGCTTGGTGTCGGCCACTCCCGAATGGCTCGAACCTTCTTTGAATCTGCTGCGACACCTTGATATGAAATTATGAAGCCTAGAAAAGACACTTGGGGTTCAGCAAAGAATCACTTTTTAAGATTGGCAAAAGATTTTTCTGATCGAAGTAGATGAAGCACTTGTTGAAGATGCAGCCGGTGCTTTGTACGGCTGTGGCTAAAGATCAAGATATCAGCAAAATAAACAACTATAAAGCGCCCAATGTAAGGTTTCAGCACTTGGTTCATGACAAGCATTAAAGTGCTTGGCGCGTTGGATAGACTGAAGGGCATGACCATCCACTCATAGAGGCTATCCTTGGTCTTCAACGTTGTCTTCCACTCATCCCCGAGCCTGATCTGGATCTGGTGGTAGCCGCTTCGCAAGTCCAACTTTAAAAAAATAATGGAACTATGCAGCAAGTCAAGCATGTCATCTAACCGTGGGATAGGGAAGCGGTACTTCAACATTATCTTGTTGATTGTTCTGCTGTCCACACACATGCACCATGTCCCGTCCTTCTTCGGTGCAAGCAATGCCGGGACGGCGCATAGGCTAAGGCTCTCTTGGATGAATCCCTTGTCCAATAGTCCCTGGACTTGGCGGTGAAGCTATTGGCGCTGTGCGGAAGCATGTGGATCCCTAATATCCACTAACCTAGGGCATCCCCTAGGGCGTCAGGCCGCGTGGGGAAAGAAGGAAGAAGAGATGGAGAATCACAATCACAAACTAGGATTTTCGTAGAGAAGAAGAGGAAGAGAAGAGAGAACGTGGGAGAAAGTTTTCTAGCGGCTCTTATTTCTCCAGAAAAATAATACAAATGATAACCCTAAAACTGATTGCATCAAACCTTTATATAGGCTCTCAATTTTAGTCTAATCCCAAGCCAACTCAATCTCCCCCTAAGCCACATTAGAAAGCACTCAACCCAAGTCCATGACTTACATGCTCTCTTCCCTTGAGTCTAAACCTAGCCCAAAAATGACTTAGACCCTTAGGAACATAAATCATGAAGTCCCTAAGCCAGTCAAAGACCAAAAATTCCCGTCATTGACTGAATGGCATGCCTGGCACGGCGTTGGAGTCTACCCTTGCAGATCAGGGGTCGACCCCAATACTTCAGGGGTCGACCCCTCATAGACAGGGGTCGACCCCTCCTTCATTGGGTTCGACCCCTTCCTGAGACGATAGAAAACAGCTCTCTGTCGTCTCCCTGTGACTTCCTGGGGTCGACCCTTCCGTCACTGGGGTCGACCCCAGAGGTCGACCCCTGACTGTTAGGGGTCGACCCCACCTGAGACCGACAAAGAAGTTCTCTCTGTCATCTCCTTGTGACTTCTTGGGGTCGACCCTTTCTTCACTGGGGTCGACCCCAGCTCTTCATGGGTCGATCCCAGCTTTTCATGAGTCGACCCCAGCCTTGCAGAAACTAAATTTTGAGCTGGTTTTCCTTTGGATGCGCCACACATGAGCCTACAATCTCCACCTTGACGCTCCAAAGCCTCTGCAAGTTTCTCCTGGTCCATCAATCCCATCAGCATCACACACCTAAGGAAGCCATCCCTTGGAAGAGTTTTGGTCAGTGCATCTGCCAGGTTCTCCTTCGTATGAACATTGGCTAGCTCTACTTCACGTTCTTCCACCAACTCCCTAATCCTGTGGTACCTGATGTCAATATGTTTGGTCCTCACATGATAGACCGAGTTCTGAACCAAACATAATGCACTCTGGCTATCACAATGCACCCTGACAACCTCCCGTGCAAATCCCATTTCCAATGCCAATCCTTTCAACCATAGAGCTTCCTTGACAGCTTCTATGATGCCAATATACTCTGCTTCCGTTGTAGACAATGTCGTGATTGGTTGCAAGCTTGATCTCCATGACACTGGACCTTTCAATCAAAACACATAACGTGTGGTAGAATGTCGTGTGTCCATATCTCCTCCGTAATCAGCATCCACAAAACCAATCATCTGGCTCTGGTTCTTCTTGGTCATGTTGTAATTCTTCTCCTTTCTACCTTCCTGTCCATAACTAATACCAACTCCAACTGTGCCCACCAAGTATCTAAAAATACCTTTCAGTGCTCTCCAATACTCCTTGCCAGGGTTAGCCATGAACTTGCTGACTTGGCTAACTGCATGTGCAAGATCTGGTCTATAACAGACCATAGCATACATCAAACTCCCAACTCCTGAAGCATATAGAATGCTCTTCATCTCCTCAGCTTCCACCTCAGTCTGTGGTGACATTGTCTTCGAAAGACTGACATGACCGGTTATTGGTAATGCCGCTGGTTTCGCTCCATCCATGCCATATCTCCGCAATACCTTTTTGATGTAACTTTCCTGAGATAAATGCAGCACATTCTTAGTTCTATCCCTGAGAATCTCCATGCCTAGAATCTTCGTGGCTGGATCTAAATCCTTCATCTCAAATTTTCGAGATAAGGCTACCTTTAAGTCTTCCACAATTCCTCTACTCTTGCAAGCAATCAGCATGTCATCTACATACAAGAGTAGATATAATCTAGACTTATCCTCAAGAGTCTTCACATAGACACAAGGGTCATACTCACATCTGGTCATGCCAATGCTCCTCACATATGTGTCGAACCGCAAGTACCATTGCCTTGATGATTGCTTCAAACCATAGAGTGATCTCTGCAGCAAACAGACCTTTTCTTCTCACCCTGGCTCACCAAACCCCTTTGGCTGCTCCATATAAATCTTCTCCTCCAAATTCCCATGAAGGAAGGCTGTTTTAACATCCATTTGCTCCAACTCCAAATTCTGGATGGCAACAATGCTCAACAGCATCCGAATAGAAGTATGTCGAACAACTGGGGAGAATACGTCATTATAATCAATGCTCTGTTTCTGGGAGTATCCCTTAGCCACTAACCTGGCCTTATATCTGATGCCTTCTCTATCTGAAAGTCCTTCCTTGCATTGGAACACCCACTTGTATCCAATGGGCTTCTTTTCACTTGGCAAATGCACCAACCGCCAAGTCTGGTTTTTCTGAAGAGACTGCATCTCCTCTGCCATAGCTTGGACCCACCTATCGCTATCCTGGTGTGCCAATGCCTCCTCATAGGTCTCCGGATCTCCATTCACAGCAACCAATGCATAAGACATGGTTTTGCCAAACCATACCTCTCCGGCTGCCTCACAATCCGCTTAGGCTTGTGCAGTGCGACTCTGATGCTTCTGCTGGGATCTTGTTCCTCCATTTGCACATCTCGTCTCCAAGTTAGCATCTCGCTCCTTCCCACATTTGGAGGCACCTCTGACTGGTGCTCCACCTGAATTTCATGTTCTTCTGGTAGACCTGCAAAAGGTAAAACTGAATAAGAAGTTAGTTGTCCAACCCTGTCCGATAGGTTCTCCCCCCGCTCTTCTTTCATCCTTTGCATCTTTAGGACTGAATTCTCATCAAAGACCATATCCCTACTGATAGTAGTCTTCTTCTCCAAGGGATCCCACAGCCGATAACCCTTGACACCACGTGGATATCCTATGAACACCATCTTTCGTGACTGGGCATCCAACTTGCTCCGCTCACTGGGATCAATGTACACAAATGTCGTGCACCCAAATACTCTAAGATTGCCAACCTCCACCTTCTTTCCAGACCATAGCTCCTCTGGAATCCTCCCATCTAGCTTTATATGAGGAGATCGATTCACCAAGTAGCAGGCTGTGTCTACTGTGTCCACCCAAAACACCTTGGGAAGCCCTGTCTACTGTGTCCACCCAAAACACCTTAGGAAGCCCCATTTCTGGCTGTGATCGGGGCCGGTCCCCAAACATCCATGTGCACTAGCTCCAGGAGACCACCACTATGTGTAGTACTGGTAGCAAAGTTCACCCTGTGTTGCTTTTCCAACTGGCAAGGCTCACACACCTCTGAAACTTCTCCATCCAGATCTGATATCAGTCCATCTTTGCTCAGCATCTTCATAACAGGATCTTCCATGTGGCCCAAACTATAATGCCACAAACGATATGCTTCCTGCTAGCCCTATGCCACTGCTGCTGTTTTGGATCCCCCACACACCACGGACGCTTCCATCCTGTACAAATTATTCTCCAACCTTCTCCCCTTCATCACAACTATGGCTCCTATGGATATATTCAAAATACCACTTCTGGAACTGCAACTAAAGCTGTAACTGTCCTTCTCCAAGTAGCCAAGTGACACTAGATTCTTTTTCAGGTTCGAGACGTGTTTTACATTGGTAAGAGTCCGCACCATCCCATCAAACATCCTCACCTTGATGGTCCCAATGCCGGCCATTTTCCAAGGATGATCATCTCCTAATGTCACACTCTCCTCATCGATTTTGGTGTATGTAGCAAACCAAGACCGATTTTGTGGAGTGATTGATTATAACCCTATTTGATTTTGATGAGCTCAAAGCATTTGAGTATATCTTATGTTATACTAATGAATTCAATCTAGTGCTTCAGTCAAATATTTGTGAATTTATGTTTAAGTGTCTCTAGCTTTGGTTCAATACACTTTGGCTAAGTATAGAAATCAATTTGAACCAAAGTCTGAATCTCGAGTCGACTCCGGAAGATTACGAGTCGACTCCAAGTGTATCAGAAGCACTGGCACAAGCTCGAGTCGACTCCGGCACATTACGAGTCGACTCCGACTGAGAACAGACAGCCGAACAGAAAGATAAATCTCAGACCCTGTCACCGAGTCGACTCCTGAAGAATTAGAGTCGACTCCGATGCTTGCCGAGTCGACTCCAGCAAAGTACGAGTCGACTTCATGGAGTAACAGACAGAAAGACAGAGAAGCCATTTTGGACTCTGAGACCCGAGTCGACTCCCGAAGAACTCGAGTCGACTCCGACGGTCGGCAGGTCGACTCCTAAGGAAGCAAGAGTCGACTCTCAGAGAAATGCAAGGCTAAAAGTCAGAGAGCCAACTTCGTGTCTGAGAGCCGAGTCGACTCCCGCAAAGTCCGAGTCGACTCCAAAGATAGAAGACCGGTACTTCGGTGTCTGAGAACCGAGTCGACTCCCGCAAAGTCCGAGTCGACTCCAAGGCAGTTCAACTCCAAAGACAGAAGACCGGTATTTTGTGTGTGAGAGCCGAGTCGACTCCCGCAAAGTCCGAGTCGACTCCGAGGCAGTTCAACTCCAAAGACAGAAGATCGGTATTTCGGTGTCTGAGAGCCGAGTCGACTCCCGCAAAGTCCGAGTCGATTCCGAGACAGTTCAAGTTCAAAAACAGAAGACCTGTCTTTCCGGGTCTGAGAGCCGAGTCGACTCCAAGGAAATCCGAGTCGACTCGAGGAAGTAAAATCGAGAGGATGATTTTGGAATCCTGAAGATCGAGTCGTCTCCAGAAGGGAAAGTCATCTTCGGACAATTGGCGAGTCGACTCCAGGTTCAGCCGAGTCGACTCCAGAACGGGATGGCACTTTATTTCGAATTTTGAATAGTGGCCGAGTCGTCTCCAGTATAGCATGAGTCGACTCCAGCAACACTCGAGTCGACTCCTGATCGAGCGAGTCGACTCCGATCCCAACGGACACTTTGACAGGAGTTGCAGAGTGTGCAGAACGGCCATCAAAGTGTGTCTAACGACTATTTTTCATTGGGAATGGCTTAAATAGCCTGAGTGAACAGTAATAGAGTAAGAAAGAGAGACTCCATTTAAAGCAAAAGGAATTTCCACCAACCAAAGCCTCTCTAGAGTGATTACAAGAAAAAGAAGGAAGAAGTGCATTGAAGTCAACTCTCCAACCATCTTCCTCACATTCAAGGCTCTCCTCCTGACAGCAAGTCTACATCAAATTCAAGAGGAGTCAAAGAGTTTGAAAAGCCCCTTCCTCCATCTCCAAAATCAGTTTGAGGGCTTCTTACTCTTCCTCGCTTATATTGTTTAAATATGCTTATTGAGAAGCTTCCTTTTTTATTTTTCAACCTATTTGTTTCTTACTTGATTCAATCAGGGGATTGAATCAAGGGTGTTAAGGTTTGTTGGTGAGCCGAGGTTAAAACCAATGGTGTAAGGGTTTGATTGTGATCCCGGAAAAACAATCGGGTGGTTCTAGTCGGTGAGCCTGTGAAAACCGACCGAGTTCGTTGTGATCTCGTAAAACAACAAGTTGGGTTGTGAACTTGTAAAACAACCGGCTGTAATCCGAGGGATTATAGTGAACTCCCAAGTGAGGCTTGGGGAGTGGACGTAGGAGCAAGGGTTAGCTCCGAACCACTATAAAATTGCTTATGTTTGTGATTGTTTCATTGTCTCTTCCTTTCCCTTCATCCACTGCATATAGCAACTAATTAATCCACTTGCAATTAAGTTTTAGTTAGTTACTCACAAAGTTTTTAATTGCAATAATTACTTTAAAACCCAATTCACCCCCCCTCTTGGGTTGTCTTTCTGGGCAACAAGTGGTATCAGAGCCGGAACTCTTCTACCAAAAGAGTAAAAGATCAAAATGACAACCCCATTTGGATCTTCTCATATTGAGGGCCAGTCCACCCATAGACCTCCATTCTTCAATGGAACCGACTACTCATATTGGAAGGCTAGGATGAGAATATTTATCCAAGCACAAGACTATGAGATGTGGACCACCATACTTAATGGACCATACATCCCATCAATTTTTGTAGAGGGTGTTACTATACCCAAACTTGAAAAGGATTGGGATGACAATGATATAAGGAAGGCACAACTAAATGCCAAAGCAATGAATGTGCTTTATTGTGCTTTAGACCGAAATGAATTCAATAGAGTCTCTACTTGCAATTCTGCAAAAGAGATATGGGATAGACTTGAAGTGACCCACGAGGGCACAAATCAAGTAAAAGAATCCAAAATAAATATATTAGTTCATAAGTATAAATTATTTAAGATGGATTCCAATGAAACTATCACTTGCATGTTTACTAGATTTACTGACATTGTCAATGGCCTAAAAAGCCTTGGCAAAAATTATACTAACAGTGACCTTGTCAGAAAAATTCTTCGTTGTTTGCCAAGGTCATGGGAGGCCAAGGTTACCGCAATCCAAGAAGCCAAGGACTTGAACAAGCTTCCACTTGAGGAGCTTCTTGGATCCCTAATGACGCACGAGCTCACAATGAAATAACACAGTGAAGAAGAATCCTCTCATAAGAAAAAGGTAATAGCTCTCAAATCTACTTCTTCTAACAAGAATTTATCTTGCAGTAGCAGCAGTGAAGAAGAAGATCATGAGGGAGATGATGATGAGGCTCTTCTCGTGCGTAACTTTAGAAAATTCATCAACCGAAAGAAGTCCTTTCATCAAAGAAAAGGTCCCTCAAGTTCCTATTACAAGGATAAAGGTAAGGAAAGAAAAAATGAGGGAATCGGATGCTACGAATGTAAGAAGCCGGGATACTTCAGAGCGGACTGTCCTTTGCTCAAGAAGGCCAGCAAGTACAAGAAAAAGAAAGTCCTCGTCTCCACCCTATCGGATTCCGATTCATCATCATCATCATCGGATGAGGAACAAGAGAAAAAGGCCAACCTATATTTTATGGCAAACGAAAATGAGGTAACATCTGAAATGCATTTAAATTTTACCTTTGATGAATTGTATGATGCGTTTAATGAATTAATGGATGAATATAAGACAATAAGTCTTAAGAATAAAGAGCTAAAACTAACCAATCAATCTCACCTCCATAAATACGATAAATTGGTTAAGGATAAGGATTTTATCATTAAAGAAAATTTAGAACTTAAAACAAGCAAGCAAATGTTAATTCAAAAAACTAATACCTTAATTAAAGATAACAAAAAACTAACCAAGAAAATTTCTGAACTTAAAAAGGATAAACAAACTATTAGAGATAATTTCACAAAGACTTAAATGCACTAAAAACAGAAAAACAAAAGTTGGCACAAGAACTTGAAAAATACAAACCTTTTGTAAAAAAGTTTACATATAGCTCAGAAAAATTAGAAATGATACTTAATAGTCAACGAGCTGTGTTCAATAGAGCTGGTTTAGGGTATAAACCTAAAAATAAGAAAAGCTCCTTAGTAATTTCTTTATAAAAGCAGGAGAAAGCAAAATTAAGAATATAACCTGTTTTTGCTGTGGAAAAATAGGACATAAAGCTAATATGTGTGATCATAGAAAAGAAAAAGCTAAAGAAAAAATTAAAAAGGTTTGGATTCCAAAAGGAACCAACATTACTAATCATGAAGGACCCAAGAAAACTTGGGTACCTAAAATTGTATGATTTCCTTGTGTAGGAGTATCTTGCAGCCAAGGTCGACAAAAACTGTTGGTACTTGGATAGTGGCTGCTCAAGACACATGACGGGTGACAAAGACCAATTCTTCACCCTTAAGCCTAAAAAGGGAGGTGCAGTGACATTTGGAGACAATAACTAAGGTCACATCGTTGGTATAGGTAAAGTACAAATCACCTCCTCAACCTTTGTTGATAATGTACGATTAGTAGATGGTCTTAAACATAATTTACTTAGCATAAGTCAATTATGTGATAAGGGTTTTGATGTTCTGTTTAAACCATCCTTATGCATCATAACCAACTCAATTGATAATAGCTTAGTATTCAAAGGAATAAGACGTGGAAATGTCTATGTAGTAGATCTAGATGATCTTGCTAAAAACAGTCCTTGCTTAGTTGCTAGTGATACTAAGATTAATGATGCAAGTTGGTTATGGCACCGTAAATTAGGACATGCAAGTATGGATACAATATCTAAGTTAGTTAAAAGAGATTTTGTAATAGGTTTGCCAAAACTAAAATTTGAGAAAAATAAAATCTGTGAAGCTTGTCAATATGGCAAACAATCAAGGAACTCCTTTAAATCCATAAATTGTGTCTCTACCTCTAGACCTCTTGAACTACTACACATGGATCTATTTGGACCAACTAGAACCACAAGTCTAGGTGGAAACAAATATGGTCTTGTTATTGTAGATGATTTTTCTAGATATACTTGGGTCATGTTCTTAGCTCATAAAGATCAAGCATTTTCTGTATTTAAGAAATTTTATAAGGAAGTAACTAATGCTAGAGATGCTTCAGTCATAGCTATTAGAAGTGACCATGGAACGGAATTTGAAAATCATCTATTTGATGAATTTTGGAGTAAAAAGGGGATAACTCATAATTTTTCTGCACCTAGGACACCACAACAAAATGGAGTTGTAGAAAGAAAGAATAGAACGTTAGAGGAAATGGCTAGAACCATGCTATGTGAAAGTAACCTCCCTAAGTATTTTTGGGGAGAAGCCATTAATACATCATGTCATATATTAAATAGAGTTTTATTGAGACCCATTATAAAGAAAACACCTTATGAACTTTGGAAAAATAGAAAGCCCAAAGTAAACTATTTTCATGTTTTTGGATGTAGGTGTTTCATTCATAATAATGGCAAGGATAACTTAGGTAAATTTGATTCTAAATCTGATGAAGGTATCTTTTTGGGATATTCTACATCAAGTAAAGCATATAGAGTATTTAACAAAAGAAACCTTGTTATTGAAGAGTCTATACATGTTGTTTTTGATGATACTAATGTTATCTCTTCTAGCAAGAGAGTTGTTCCTGATGATGATGCAGAAATTCTTGAAGAAAAGATTGATGAGATGACATTACAAGAAGATGAACAAAAACTAATTGGAAATGCATCAACAAGCCAAGAGGCAATTATGGATCATGGGCTGACTAAGGCTTGGAGGTATGCTCATGGGCATCCTAAGGAATTAATTTTAGATGATCCATCTCAACCTGTTAGGACTAGAGCATCACTTAGGAACTTAAATAATCATCTAGCATTTGTCTCACACTTTGAACCTAAACACATAGAAGAAGCTGAAAAGGATGTAAATTGGATAAATGCAATGCAAGAAGAACTAAACCAATTTACTAGAAACAAGGTATGGAACCTAGTTGAACGACCCTCTGAATACTCAATAATAGGAACCAAATGGATATATAAAAATAAACTTGATGAAAATGGAATTGTGATTAGGAACAAGGCTAGACTAGTAGCAAAGGGCTATAATCAAGAAGAAGGTATAGACTTTGATGAAACCTTTGCTCTTGTAGCTAGACTTGAGGCAATTAGATTGTTACTAGCATTTGCATGCTCTAAAGATTTCAAATTATTTCAAATGGATGTAAAAAGTTGTTGCCCAGTAGATACAACCCAAGAGGGGGGGGTGAATTGGGTCTTTTAAAACTTTTATACTACTTCTAAAACTTTTCAATTAATTATGCTAAGTTGTATAGATGCACAGTGGAATTTAAACTTAGCAACAGCTTGATTTATTGAATGAGACTTGATTAAGTAAATTGAATATGCTTGCAACTAAAGGATGCGCGGATAAGAGTTAAGCAAGCAATTTATCTAAGTAAGTAAGTGAGCAAGTTAGACAATGACAAAAAGCATCACAAACACAACAAACATATAGTGGTTCGGTGCACCCCAGCACCTACATCCACTCCCCAAGACCTCTTGGGAATTTCACTATAATCCTCCAGATTACAGCCGGTTGTTTTACAAGCTCACAACCCAACTTGTTGTTTTGCGAGATCACAACGAACTCGGTCGGTTTTCACAGGCTCACCGACTAGAACCTACCGATTGTTTTCATGGGCTCACAATCCAACCCAGTTGGTTTTTCCAAAGGCTCACCAACCACAACCATACAACGATTGTTTTCCGGGTTCACAATCAACCCAGTTGGTTTTTCCCAAAGGCTCACCAACCACAATCTTACAACGTTGGTTTTCCCTTTGGCTCACCAACAAACCTTAACACCATTGGTTTTTCCTTTGGCTCACCAACAAACCTTAACCTCTTGATTCAATCCCTTGATTGAATCAAGTTACAAGATATTAGACTAAGAATTTAAAGCAAATACAAGCTTCTTAACTAAGCAAATATAGCAAATATAAACAAATGGAGTAAAGAGAAGCTCTCAAACGAATTTTGAAGATGAAGGAACTCGGCTTTTTCTTTACTTGACCCTCTTCTGATTTGGCACGAGGTAGAGGATCATTGAGGCAGCACACGGATGGAGAGGAAGCTTTGGGATTCACTTGGATGCTCTTCTTCTCTCTATTTCGCTTTGGATGGCTCTTTTGTGCTTATGGGAGATTTTCCTTGTAATCTCTTTGAAATCTCTTCCCTAAATATTCTCGCCCACTTCCATACCTTCTCCCCTAGCTCTCCTCTTGATTTTATAGCTTTAGATGGCGTGGAAACCAGAATCTAGCCGTTAGAGATGAAAATAGAGCCGTTGGACACAGTCTGTACCTCCTGACAATTGTTCGTCCGATTCCTGTCTACCTAAAAATATGCTAGACAGATCGTTGTTAGAACCGACGGACAAAAGTTAAATTTAATTCTACTCTTACCTGTTCTACCCAAAGAATAGTGGTTGTAAGAGGTCAATCCACAGGGAGGCGATTGGAGTTGCATAAAAATTAGAACATTCACTCGGATTTGAAATCAATTTTTGAATGATTAAAGAAAAACATTATTTTGAAGATGTTGATGGATTCCTTGGTCTACCGGAGAATGTTTTCTAATTGAAATTAATTGAAAGACAGGTACTTAAATTCGAGGATCATTTATATATTTAATGAAAAAGAAAATTCTGGCATAAAATGGATGAAAACAGTGCTAGGGATATTGAAGACTAGAACATCGATTGCATGAAGGAAAATTAAATATATTGCATCAAAGAAAAATTAAAAAATTGCATAATTTGAAGAACGTAGATTAAAAACAGAAATTACAACTTTAGCATGAATAAAACTAAAAATCCCAAAACACTTGCTCTCAAATAAAAACTCTTAATAAAACAAAAAAAGAAAACTAAAGAAAAAAAACAGAATATGCTCTGTTTTCAAAAGAGAAAACAGAGCATTTCTCTTCTTTTTCCTTGGACCAGCCCCAACCGAGCACACCCCCTCCTCTTCCTCCTCCTTTTATAGCCGCGGACGGACTGGAATCGGAAGGTGATGGCAGACGCGGTGAGGACGCGGGGAGGAGTCGATCACGGATGAGATCCGGGCGGAAGCTTCGTGGACGGCTGCTGGGAGCTGAAGCGGAAGGTGGGGACGCGGATCCGGGCGCTGGGAGGTGCCGATCATGGAAGAGCTGGCACGGACGCTTGGATGCGGAGGAATTCGGACGGGCTGATGCGGAAGGAAGGCGTGAACCTGCTTCTTTGGGCCACGGATGCGGGATCGCTGGGAGGTGAATCGCCCGGGATTGCATGGAAGCGGAAGGTGGGCTGATGCGGAAGGAAGGAGGCGCTGGGATCTTCCTTCACGGACGCGGGATCTGTGGAGGGTGCCGTGGGATGCTTGAAGATGGCGGCCTGATCACAGCACGGGATCACGGAGAAGGGAGTCGTCCGGGCTCTTTGCTGGGAGGAGGCGTGGATCACGGGATCGCTGGGCGGATTGCGGAGGAGGGATTCCGGGAGGACGTGGATCCGTGGGTGCAGAGGCGGGATGAGAAGCGACTTGCTAATTTGGGAGGCTTGGAAGAGGGGCTGGCTGGCTGCTGGATCGACGGGAGGAAGAAGAACTTGACGCATGATCGCTAGGGATCTTCATTTGCTTGAAATCCGGAATGGCAGCTGGTCTGCAATGGAGCTACGGGCTGAAGAAGCTGCTGGGAGGAAGAAGAACAATGAACACCCTATTAAAAAAAAAAAGTTCCCGTAACACTGTTCATATAAATAGTGTTTTCACGTAACACTATTCATATGAACAGTGTTTTCACGTAACACTATTCATATGAACAGTGTTTTCACGGAACACTGTTGTTTCATCTCGGAACACTGTTCATATGAACAGTGATTTCAGCATGAACAGTAACTTGAGGAATAAATAGTATTTTCAGCTATCTTCATAGGAGTGGAGGTTAAAAAGGTCTTTTTCTTTGTGATGAAGTGAGAGTGGGAATCTCTATTCCGAAAGAGTGTGTGTGCTAATCCGGAAAGGAGGGAATGCGATGATCACTAGGAGATCGCATGCGGGCTCGGATGTTTGGGTACACATGTACTCGATCAGATCATAGCAAGATTGGGCCCGCGCGGTTTGGGGCCATGATGCATCCCTCTAATCCCTACCAAATGCGCATTTAGACTTTAATTTATACTAACATGTGCCAAACAAAAATATAGTATTAACTTAGTGATTTTATCGTTATATGTTAGCAGTAATACTAATTTGAGCAGCATGTAGATCGCACTTTTGTGCTCTCATCACACCCCCCAACTAGCTTATTGCTAGTCTCTAGCAATTCAGTGCGAAAATGATAAAATGAGAGAGCAAAAGTGTTATTTATTATATAAATATCCTAAGATAAATACTCACTTTCGTAGAGCATTACGATTGCACTTAGCATGTGCAACAAGCCGTTAAACCCCTAGGTTACCCTAGCGGACGAGTGTTGTCTCGTAAGGGTTTGCAGTGAAGTTACCCACAAACTTCATCAGTCAGGAATTTCCAAATTTTAACTCAAAATTTGAACAAGTATTACTGTATGAAACTAGAATTGCAAGGACAATAGAGACTTGTTGTTATCATATTTAAACAGGCTCTAACTCAAGTTTCATTACACCCCATCTATCTGCTAACAAGTCAAGAATGTAGTGAGGTGCAAGATAGTATCATATAAATGAGTGGCTTTCACTTACTTCCAACATGATCACTCCAATTTTCAAGACTTTCTAGAGTTAAATGGTAATGAACACCCCGGATTTATTTATTCTTTTTTTTTTTTTAGACTGAATGCTAAGAAGAATGACTTGTGCAATATCTAGCCTTATTAAGCTTTCTAGCTAACTCATGTAGCGAGTGTTAGGCCAATGACTCCCGATCCAGATGGCTCAGGGCACTAGGTGTAGAGACACCCTAACAGGCTTAATAACTCAGGTTAACTAGGCTTCAAGGCCAAATTAGTCACTCAGAGTTTAATCTCAATCATCCTCACCTTTTTACGCGAACACTCGCTGCTTGCCAAGCAGGAGGCCCGGTTACTCAGTGAGAAGACTTAAATTAAACTCATTATTTTATTTTATTTTATCTCTTTTTTTTTCTTTTTTTCTTTTTTTTTTTTCTTTTTTTTTGGTTAGGCTAGGGTGTTCATCACACATATAACTCTAAATTATCCCAAAAATTAAAAGTATTCATATTAGTCGTAAGTTTACATACCCCACTATTCATGTGCTTACGTGTAGGTGCTAACTCATCTTGTATCATGTTAGCAGAAGATAGGTGGGATGAAAACTTAAGCTAGAACTGCTATCATATTTCTTAACTCAAAGCTATTGTCAGAGCAATTCCTAGTTTGTACACCCAAAAAGATTAGAGTTTGAGTTAAAAATTTGAAATCCCCCTTTTTTTTTGAAATTTTAATATTTTTTTTAATTTTTTTTAATTGCATAAAAAAATCAAAAATATTCTCTCCCTTTTTTTTTGAAGAAAAATCAAAAATATTCTCACCCCCATACCTAAATCTAACATTGTCCTCAATGTTAAAGAAAATTTAAAGCAGTAAGAGGACAGAGGAGAAGGTACCTGATATGGGCGGATAAATTGGGGCAAAATACCCCCAAACCTGCATTTTTTTTTTTTTTGAGAATA
Source organism: Phoenix dactylifera (assembly GCF_009389715.1). Taxonomy (NCBI): domain Eukaryota; kingdom Viridiplantae; phylum Streptophyta; class Magnoliopsida; order Arecales; family Arecaceae; genus Phoenix; species Phoenix dactylifera. Next base: position 46,015 of record NW_024069337.1, read on the forward strand.
TTTACATGTTGGGTTGCCTCCCAAGAGCGCTAAGTTTTATGTCTTCAGCCAGATAAAATGTAAATCTCCATTTTTTTTCAACCATTATCTAAGAATGGTTTTGGAAGAGTCCAAGGAAGAACAGTTGGCTGGTGACGATCTATGCTTATAAGAGGAACAGAACTAGGGGGTGAATACTCGACCACTTCCTCAGAATGGGCAAGGTAAGCTTCTAAAGGGTCCTTATTATAAGTTTGTAAGAAAGTCTCCTGAACCAGACTTTCAATCATGTCAACTTCATTGATTTCTTTGTCGTCTAGTGGTTGTTTACTTATATTAAAGACATTAAGTTCGACTTTCATATTGCCAAAAGATAACTTCAGCATCCCATTCCGACAATTGATCACAGCATTTGCTGTGGCTAAGAAGGGTCTACCTAAAATTATAGGTGTGTGATTGTCTGGATGTATTACAGGTTCGGTCTCAAGGATAACGAAGTCCACAGGATAGTAAAACTCGTTTACCTTCACTATTACATCCTCTACAATCCCTTTGGGGTACTTCACCGTCCTATCTGCTAAGGAAAGGGTAATATTTGTGGGCTTTAATTTTTCCAAACCTAACTTTTGGTACACATAGTAGGAAAGTAGCTTCACACTGGCTCCTAAATCCAATAGGGCTCTCTGGATGATCGTCTCTCCTATTTTTATTTCAATGGTGGGGCAACCAGGATCTTTGAATTTCGGGGCAATCTGTTGTTGAATGAGAGATGAGGCTTGTGCAGCCATAACAGCTTGCCTAGGAATGCTGGTTTTTCTTTTAACCGTGGTAAGATCTTTCAAAAATTTTGTATAGGAGGAAATTTGTCTTATGGCATCGAGAAAAGGTATATTTATTTGAACAGTTTTAAAGACTTCCATTATTTCATCAAAGTTAGATTGTTTCTTTGAGTCCTGAAGTCTACTGGGAAAGGGAGCCTTGGGTGTGTATGTCTCTATTGGTTTCTCCTCTATTCCTTGTGTTTTCTGTTCTTGTGCCTTTTTCTGAGTGGGATTCGGTTCATGCTTTTCTTCTTTTTCTTGTATAGAAAGTTGAACCTTATTGTCCACTTGCTTGCCAGACCGTAAATTAGTAATTGCTTGGACTTCATGGTTCTGGTTTCCATTAGAATCAATCTGAAACTGGCCTCTCAGCCCTTCATTCTGTTGCCTACTAGGGTTAGGTACTGGCTGACTTGGCAGTTCACCTCTCTTCCTATCCCCTAGAGAGTTAGCTATTTGGCTCAGACTAACCTCAAGTTTTGCAATCGCTTGCGCATGAAATTGGTTAGTTTGGGCTTGGGCTGTATTGGTCTGTTGTTGTTGCTTGATAAAATCTTGTTGTTGTTTCATCATATTAGCCATCATGGTTTCTAATTGTGAAGGTTGCTGTGGGATAGGGGCATTATAAGGCGGTACAGATGGAACCAAAGGTTGGTTCATTTGTGGTGGACCTATCCTGGGGAAGTTGTTCTGAAAACCTGGTGGACCACCTTGATGCTGAATAGGTTCATTTTGCTTATATGAGAAATTTGGGTGGAACCTATTATCAGGGTGGTAAACGGGGCTGAACGAGTTGGGAGTGGGCTTCTTAAAGGCACTATATGAATTTAGAGCATTTGCTTGCTCGGCCTTTATGGTGGGTAAACTAGGACAACACTCCACTAGATGCTCAGAACTGTTACACAAGATACATAAACTTTGTAACTCATGATCCACTTTCATGATGGGATTTAACTCTTTATATGAACTTGAGCTAGTGGAAATAGTGAAAGCATCAAACTTTTTGCTTAAGTTGTTCATTCCAGTCACCAGATTGGACATGACATTTTTGAGTTCTGGGTCTGCTTTCATTTCATAATTACTTAGTTTTCTAGACCCGAACTCATCTCTATTTACTTCCTCACCATAGCTACTCCAATTTTGGGCGTTCTCGGCTAAGTCAACAAGAAATTCATAGGCTTGATCCGGGGTTTGGTCCATGAACCTACCCTTGTGCATGGACTCAATCATGTTTCTATGTGCCGGAGGTAGTCCTTTGTAAAAGAAATGTACTAGATCAGCCTTATCAAGCCCATGGTGTTGGCATTTGACCAACAAGTCATGGAATCTTTCTCAAAGTTGGGAAAATTCCTCCTCAGCTTTTCCTCTAAAAGTTCTTATAGCATCCTTAATTTTTTCTGTTTTTACCATGGGATAGAACTTAGCCATGAACTTCCTAGATAGTTGTTCCCATGATGTGATGGAATTCGAAGCTAGGGAATACAACCATGCAGCAGCACGATCCTCTAAAGTCATGGAAAACAACCTTAATTTAATACCCTCTTCATCTAAGTTTTGATTTCTAAACGTTTGACAGATTGTCAAAAATTTATTTAGATGAATGTAGGGTTGTTCACTCTCGAACCCATGAAACTTGGGTAACATGTTTATTGTTGCAGCCCGAATCTCGAATTGGGCTGCATTATTAATTGGTAAAACTATGCAAGTAGGGGGACTAGCGGATGCGGGTGCGAATAATTCATTCAAAGTTCTAATGTGTTCACCCATTGTAGAGATTGACAGTTGGTTTACACTTCGCAAGTTGTGATGAAAAGTTCTGTCAATCTCAGGATCAAATGGGGTTAACTTATCCCTTAATGACCTTCTACCATGCATACATTTTCCACAACTTAATTAGACTCAATTTTTAAACGAAATCCTAAAAGATAAGAAGAAGGGCTAGACCAAGATGACCACAATCAATACCACACAATAGATTGGCTCTTTAATCTTGAGGTTAAAGAAGGTTTAGTAGCTTTTAATCTAGTTGCACAGAGATTTATCAGGTTAAAAAGTTCCTGAAATTCTTTCCTAGATTAGACAGCTCCTAATCTCCCTTTCAGATTAAGCTTGAGCTTACCAGTTAAGCGATCCAGTAATCAGTGACCAGGAAAGTCCCGGGGTGTGTGGTGGTGCCAGAAGGGATACACCAATACCACAATACCCGTAACAGTTCTCACTGTTGTAAAACTTTCCTAGACGTCACCAATTACTAAATCCTCACTGGAGTGGCTTTCAGCCGCTTCTTTCCAAGAGCCTAATTGAGCTCGAAAACCCTAAGGCCAACGTCTAATTTGATTTTAATTTAATTTGGCTTAGGATAAGTATGCAAGGTGGTGATTTTTGGGCTAAGGACAGGTAATGACTTCCCGACCTTATCTTTTTAGTGGGTTTTGCCCTTAAATTATTTTATGCAAATGCTTGATGCAACAAATAATCAATAATTTTTTTAAAGTTTATGCAAAGTCATTAGGTTGTATTGATTAAATGAGCAAGCAAAATATATTTTTTTTTCTTTTACTTTTTTTTATTATTTTTATTATTTTTATTTTTTTTTTATTTTTTTTTTTAAATTTTTTTTAGCAATAATTTGAATGTAAACTAAAACTAATCCTTATACGTCACTCAATCTCCGAATGCCCGTTGAATAAGCTCTAGAAATTACTCCGTGAGGAGTCCCAATAGAGCTATAATAACCTCGGGAAACTACGCCTTATCAATTACTAGCAAAAATAATATAGATTTTTTTTTTAATTTTTTATAATTTTTTTAATATATTTTTTTTTAAAATTTAAATTTAAATTTCAAATTTCAAATTTCAGAATTCAAATTTTGAATTTAAATTTTTGAATTTTTGAATTTTGAAATATTTTTTATATTTTATTTTTTTTAAAATTTTTTTTTTTTCGAATTTCAAATTTCAGAATTTAATAACTACAAAATTATTAACTGAAAATAATAAAAATAAAAACTTACTACCGGAGTGCGTTCACTCCGGGCATCCAAAATCCAATTTGATCTTCGTGATCGTTCTTGCTTCTCGATTTGCCTCTCCGGCAACGGCGCCAAAATTCTGTTCGTCCGATTCCTGTCTACCTAAAAATATGCTCGACAGATCGTGTTAGAACCGACGGACAAAAGTTAAATTTAATTATACTCTTACCTGTTCTACCCAAAGAATAGTGGTTGTAAGAGGTCGATCCACAGGGAGGCGATTGGAGTTGCATAAAAATTAGAACATTCACTCGGATTTGAAATCAATTTTTGAATGATTAAAGAAAAACATTATTTTGAAGATGTTGATGGATTCCCTGGTCTACCGGAGAATGTTTTCTAATTAAAATTAATTGAAAGACAGGTACTTAAATTCGAGGATCATTTATATATTTAATGAAAAAGAAAATTCTGGCATAAAATGGATGAAAACAGTGCTAGGAATATTGAAGACTAGAACATCGATTGCATGAAGGAAAATTAAATATATTGCATCAAAGAAAAATTAAAAGATTGCATAATTTGAAGAACGTAGATTAAAAACAGAAATTACAACTTTAGCATTAATAAAACTAAAAATTCCAAAACACTTGCTCTCAAATAAAAACTCTTAATAAAACAAAAAAAGAAAACTAAAGAAAAAAAACAAACAGAATATGCTCTGTTTTCAAAAGAGAAAACAGAGCATTTCTCTTCTTTTTCCTTGGACCAGCCCCAACCGAGCACACCCCCTCCTCTTCCTCCTTCTCCTTTTATAGCCGCGGACGGACTGGAATCGGAAGGTGATGGCAGACGCGGTGAGGACGCGGGGAGGAGTCGATCACGGATGAGATCCGGGCGGAAGCTTCGTGGACGGCTGCTGGGAGCTGAAGCGGAAGGTGGGGACGCGGATCCGGGCGCTGGGAGGTGCCGATCACGGAAGAGCTGGCACGGACGCTTGGATGCAGAGGAATTCGGACGGGCTGATGCGGAAGGAAGGCGTGAACCTGCTTCTTTGGGCCACGGATGCGGGATCGCTGGGAGGTGAATCGCCCGAGATTGCATGGAAGCGGAAGGTGGGCTGATGCGGAAGGAAGGAGGCGCTGGGATCTTCCTTCACGGACGCGGGATCTGTGGAGGGTGCCGTGGGATGCTTGAAGATGGCGGCCTGATCACAGCACGGAATCACGAAGAAGGGAGTCGTCCGGGCTCTTTGCTGGGAGGAGGCGTGGATCACGGGATCGCTGGGCGGATTGCGGAGGAGGGATTCCGGGAGGACGTGGATCCGTGGGTGCAGAGGCGGGATGAGAAGCGACTTGCTAATTTGGGAGGCTTGGAAGAGGGGCTGGCTGGCTGCTGGATCGACGGGAGGAAGAAGAACTTGATGCATGATCGCTAGGGATCTTCATTTGCTTGAAATCCGGAATGGCAGCTGGTCTGCAATGGAGCTACGGGCTGAAGAAGCTGCTGGGAGGGAAGAAAGAAC
>NW_024069338.1:0-51060 GCF_009389715.1 Phoenix dactylifera
AAATTTAATAAAATTCTGAACTCTATCCAAATATTCGGCACCGGATCTCGACTTATTTATCCTATTTTTATCCATTCTATTAGAATATTGTTTAAACTGCAACTTATCTAAAAAAAGATAAATAAATTAGGGTATAAAGAAGGATGGCGTAAAATTATTCAATAAAAGATCAAAGAAGCGGATGCTAATGAACACGTGGCCGGAGAAAGATACATTGTTCAACCAAACATATGGATTCAAGTGTATACTTAAAAATTATACAAAAGAAGTGTTCTTTAATGGTAGTCAAAGATGTTTAGAATTCGTAATTAAATAGTGCACTTGAGACAACTAGTTGTTGGGGATTTAAAAACATAAGAAAAACTAATGCCATTTTTACCGAATATAACTGCATTTAGGAAGAAAATAAGAACTCTAATGGGTTGATACTTTGACTTCAAAGTTAGACAAGGTTCTATTATAATTTGGGTTCAGGTTGGTCTTTGGCATGAAAGAAACATTTGATATTCTTTCGCCTGTGGGACCGTCCGATGGGATGAGCATGTTGAGATTGGGCGGATGGGGAAACAGAGTCCGAAACTGAAGAGAGCCGTTAAGGCCAATATGCATGATTAATCAGATAGCACAACAATCAAAAAAAAAAAAAAACATAAGATAAATAAATAAGAAAAAGTGAATCATTAATCAACACAATGGAACCTCTTCTCTAATGGTTTTGAATAAGCTAATCAGAGGCTCGAATCAATAATGTTTCAAGACTACAAAAATCCACAAGAAATAAAAAATGAACTGCAGATATTTAATTCTTTTGGAAAATAAAATATAAGAAAGAAAAGAAGAACAACAGTCATCTTAGTACTGAAAACAAGAAAGCTCTCTGATAAAAAAGTTGGCATTGAACAAATTATGGATTCAAGAAACTGAGCAAACTAAATCTTCGGTTCATTGAACCAAATCAACAAAAGGGACCAAAGGGTACAGCACAAATCCAAAAAAGAGAGCAGAGGAACAGTTAAGAAGCATGAGTTTGAACAACCTCTCAAGCTTCTTGCGACAAAATCCTCGTGCTTGCCCTGACATGAGGCCTCCACCAAAAATATCACCAGGGAGGTTGGTTGGTTGGTCGGCGCCGGAGAGAAAGAAGAGGGAGAAAGATATCTGCGACGGATGGAGACGGAGCTCGATAGAGATTGGGTTGGTCAGTCGGCGCCGAGAGAAGAAAAAGAAAGTTAGGACTGGTGGGAAATGAGGGCTAGTGGGTCGCATATTAGGGTTCTTTAGTCGGGTGTTAGCCTCCAACGATGCTCATAAGCGTCGTCTTAGGTCCTTGCCCTCTGACGATACTTAGAAATGTCGTCTTAGGTCCTAGGCTTCCGACGACGCTTATAAGTGTTTTCTTAGATTAGTGTTTAGACGGAGTTCAGTGAAAATTAGTGTTAAGAAAGTGTCTAGTGTTAGAATTCTAGCGACGCTTTTAAGCGTCGTTTGCTCCTTTTCCTCATTCTATTTTTTTGGCCCTCCAACGATACTTATAAATGTCATCTTACAATTTAATTTCAATGATGCTAATTAGTGATGTCATAGTTTCAGCCCTGGCAGACACTACTTAAAAGTGTCGACAAATTTTGACGCCGAAGACAAAATTACCGACGCTTCTACTTAGCTTGAACATGTATATGTCGGCATTCTTCCCTTTTTTTGGAGTGCTGCACCTCAACCTAATGCTGCAACTTGAGTCATTGTAGCCCGATATTTTGTAGCACTCCAAAACCTTTGAGTGGCCTAGTGGCAGAAAATTATGATCCCTCCAAAAAAATAGTTATACCGGAAAAATATTCAACACATATGTTGGACTATTTGATTACAAAGAACATCTATTATAATCTCTAAGATATTTTTTATTGGAAAAAGGTTCTATATATTCATGCTTATACAAAATAATAAATCTCCTGCTACACTTTGGGAATTCACATGCATTTGCCATTAGTCCAATGATCTCCCTTGAATGGCAACACAAGAAAATATATAGTTTTAATGCTTTAAAGGGTTCAACAAAATTACAAAATTATAAAACCAGTATTATTAGGGAATTTTTTTCTTAAAACAAGTTTAAATTTATTAGATCACCAAAAATAATCATTAATAAAAATTAAGCTTAAATGAGCTTTTTATACGCGTTGCACGTGTTGAAAATGGCAGTCTTAGAGACGCCGTTGTACCGCGAGGACATTACCCTTCATTTCTCCGCTCCTCCCGTCCCAGCCGCCCGTGGTCCCCACCTAAAGTCAAGTCCATCCCATCTTTGACTATTACAAACTGCACCTGCTGCACTGGTTAATTAATATAAAAAAAGTGTTACCCTAAAAAATGATCCAACCTTATCAGTTGGATCCAGAAAGATTCAAGGAGTAACTGATGCAACCATTCTTTGCTCCAAGATATCCGTACAATATTGAGGAATAGAGAAGCCTTTTAGAGCAAACATATTTTTCGAGAAACCAATAGAACTGCAGATTGAGTGGCTGCTTAAGTAGTACTATATAGATTGGAAATAGAAAGTTATTTTGGGCACTCCAAAGAATTAACTTTATGGCTTTATTAAACGTACGGTATAGAAACTCCTACTGCCCGCCCCCAACACCCCACACAATCCTCAATCAGAAAGCCATCTTCCTGGGTATCAAAATGGCCTCCTCGACCTCCCTCACTCTCCTCTTCTTTCCCTTCCTCCTCCTCACCCTCTCCCACGCCGCCACCTTCGACGTCGTCAATCAATGTTCCTACACCGTGTGGGCTGCATGGGCAGACACCAGTAACCTCGGCGGCGGCCAGCAGCTCAGCAAGGGCCAGACCTGGACGGTCACCGTCAATCCGGGCACCCCCCGTGCCCGCATCTGGGCCCGGACTGGCTGCTCCTTCGATGCCAACGGCAACGGGAAGTGCCAGACCGGCGACTGCGGCAAGCTCGCCTGCACCTCCTACGGCTCCCCACCCAAGACCCTTGCAGAATTCGCCCCTCAACCAGAACTCCCCACCTTACTACACCAACCTCGATTTCATCGACATCTCCCTCGTTCAGGGCTTCAACGTGCCCATGGACTTCCGCTCCACCTCGTCGGACTGCAGCCAAGATATCCAATGCACCGCCGACGTCGTTGGGCAGTGCCCCAGCGACCTCAAAGTAGCCGGCGGCTGCGACGACCCATGCACCATCTTCAAGACTGCTCAATACTGCTGCCCTTCCGGCTCCAGCTGCGAGCCAACCACCTATTCCAAGTTCTTTAAGAGCCTGTGCCCGAAAGCGTACAGCTACCCGAAAGATGATGCAACCAGCACCTTCACCTGCCCCGGTGGGACCAACTACCAGGTTCACCTTCTGCCCTTGAGGCTTTGAGAGCTTGGTGATCCATGCATGACGCTGTTTGGAGTATGTGATAGCTTTGGAATAAGGTGATTGTAACCAGATTTTACAGCCCATTTCACAGGCCTGTAATTCAGCAGTAATAGAGTAATAAAAACGTTGGATAATTGTTTACTGTTAGTAAATTGCGCTCCTCCATGTTCGATATCGTATAGATGACTAATACAAAGGAAAAAGAAGAGAATACTGTGGCAAGTTGCACTATCTATTCCGCAGTCCATTTCCTATCAGATATGGCACTGGCTGACTCCAACGATCACTGACCCCATCAATCGCACCATCCCTTTTGACATGTTGGATAAGAAATGAATCACTACAAAATTCTTTCATTAATCTATTGCTGTTCTAATATTAATTATTTACATGAACTAGAGAAAACTATTTGGAAACTCTAGAAGATAAATCCATGTATTTTATTTTTATTTTTTATGAAAGACTTGGGTTGAGTCTAACCCAATTATTAAATTAAAATAAAGTAGAAATGGTCAGGCCCCTTGTTTGTTAGGTAGGAATTCACTCATGAAATTTTTTATGATTGACCGAACTCATGTATGTAAGTGATTAATATTTTAATAGATAACTTAAAAAATTAGATGGAATTATCCATATATATACATATATAAAAACATCTTCCGTGTGTTACCTTCTATCATATATAGTATGTCGGAGTCCCTGTTGCTTACAAACAGGTTCTCCGGCCAAGCAGAATAATATTGGATTTAGTATCCTCGGTACAGGATTAACCTTCGCAACAAGATTTTGGATAACCTTCGCAACAAAGTCCGCTCCATTTGACGATTAGATTGGAGGAAGTTTCTGAGAACTTGAATTCTCGGTAAGTCAAGTTGCAATTGGTCACGCACTTAAACCAGTTTAGATTGAAGTATGCAAGTGAAATTGGGGTTATGTAGGAGGATGCAGAGAAGCGTATGAGGCGGCTAGTTTGGTGTTTCCAGATAATTTCGACGGACATAGCGGTGGTTTTCCACTTCTACCAGCTATTTCTCAGCAGGCCTGCCTGGAACTTCGATCCATCGAAGGACACGATCAAGTTAGGCAAATGGAGAACTTTCAAGGTTGCCTGCATCAGCAGTCCAAACACTTTGAAGACGCAAGTAGGATGTTCACACGGATGATTTTTCTTAGCTCATAACTACCGATTGAATGATGCGCCTTACATGCATCCAAAATTTATTTCTACGTGATGAAGATATGTATATGTTCTAAAAATGGCTACAAGTGTGTCAGGTTGGATTAGGATTTGGCTTAGTCCAGAAATGCATATATTAATTGTTGGAGTTTTAATTTATGAAAAGATTTAAATTTTAAAAAATAAAAATCAATCTTATTTCCTTAACTTCCTTCCATAGTGGTATAATGGCAATTACACGATTATGTCGCTAGAACCAATATGACAATGACTATATAAGGCTTCACTAATACTAGGTTCCACTAATACGTGGGGTTACACAATAAGTCGGATCCATCTTGGACTCTAAAGACGAGAATGATGACTTGATTGCACTAGGTCCTCCTGATTTCCCATTACACAAGTCTGATATAGTGGTTGTGCGGCTATGGTTGCTGCTGCTGTTGGTTAGCGACCATCTATTGTAGGTTCTGGGCAGCTGTAGTCAGGTAATTGAACCTGCTGCATGAGCAGACAAAAACTGGTTCATCGATGATTGACGGGTCAAGCTGTGGCTTCTGCTGAGGAGGAGCCCTCCGAGAGCCTTATAAAGAGCCATTAGATTCCAGGGTCGCATCCTATTGGGTGATGCAGTTGCTGCCTAGGTTTTCTTAACTTCATAGCTGTGTATCGTCCGCTTGATCGATCAGGCATCCAAAGATAGGATCAGAATCCTTCCTCTAGCTCCATTTTTTTTCTGCTAGAAACTAGTCCGACCTAGGCACTGAGTTGGTGGGAATCGCAGAGATCTCAGCTCGTTTGTCATCCAGATCGAAGAAATCAGATAGGATCATTGCATGTCTCCACGGTAATATTCCAATGGTTGTTGCACTCGATCAATGTTGATCCCGATGTTGAACACATACGAGTCAGTATTGGATGGTGGAGGAACGGCTTCAAACGGTTGCTCTGACACAGGCTCCGACTTGAAACAACAAGAATAAAGAAGTCCACACACTGGAGCATATTCGATGGGGATCCTCCAATGCCCAAGTCAGACACAACTCGAAAAAAAAAGGAGGCGGCTTGAGATGGAGAGAGGCAGTGTAAGAAAGTTGAAAGAAAACTTACACGGAGGATCCTCGGAAATGGCAATACATAAACGAGGATCGAAGCTCGTCGCCAAGTAATTTAGAGCTATACGCTTGTTGATGGGGCAAACAAACTACGTATCTCATCCATAAATCTCGTCCATATTTCTCGGTCGTCGAATGCTCTAAGTATCGCATTTGTTAGGGAACAGCTAGCGAATATGGCTAAGTTGTTGCCAGTTATAGGAAGAGTTTAAAATACAGAGAACTCTCTGTTTATCTTTTGGGATGACCATATATATGCCAAATTTTGAATAATCAGTCTTTGGCTAGGTGATGAGTTTTTATTGATTGGTTTGTTTCATCTGCATAAATCAATTTGAAGGTAAATCATCCTAAATAGGTTGGTTTTGAATGAAAATAAATTTTTGCCTAGATTCCTTTTCCAGGCTATGAAAATCCGCGAGGATCGTAGAGTCTGTCCCTGGCCTTTCATGGAAAGGGTCCATCCAAAATCCAAATCCTACGGAAGATTGGAACTCTTGTAATGGATGAAGATGGCGAGTTTTTTTGGTTGATTTGTCTTATCAGCATGGATTAATGCCAAGATCAATCATTCTAAATTGGTTGGCTTTGAATGAAAATAAATTTTTATCTAGATTCCTTTTCCCAGGCTACGAAAATCTACGAGGATCCAGCAAGTGACTGTCTATCTCCTACAGTATGTCCCCCTGGCCTTTCATATGGAGAGGGTCGATCCAAATCCTGCCGCAGAATGGAACTCTTGCAATGGTTATCCAGTTAGTGGATGGCCCAGAAATTTGACGTCGTTCACACGCAGTCCTGCAATACCGTCCGAACGCAATTAAATGCTGTCCGCTTGACCGCACCCTCTCTCCCTGTAGGCCAGATAATTCCATTCTACAGGGACAAGCTGAGAGACGTCATGAAGATAACGCATGGCATTTTTTCAAACAATGACGACAATTTAGTCTCTAGATGCTATCGGGACACCTCCGGCTCGGAGGCAGTATGGAAGATGACGCATTGGCATTTTTCCAACAATGACGGACAGTATGAAAGCAGTAGAGTATAGCGTACTGCTAGCGCCGTGAGCTTACAGAATCACTTGACATTTATATACATAGAAAAGCTTCCTACATATAAGTTGGATGATCAAGATAATACTTAAAGAGTTCTGGGCGCTGAATGAATTTGCAGAAATTTTCTATTAGAAATAGCTTATTTCAATGATTGGGTTGAATATTCCATTAAATTGGTATGTTGGGCGGTACAGTTAGCATAATCATAATATTACTGATTGAATTAGATTTATTATATTCATAAATATCCAAAATTAGTTTTTCAGTGAGTTGGCCTAAATTTTATAGAAAAAAAAAAAGATTTCAGTAGGTCTAAGTCAGCCTGTACTTCTATAATCTTGTTGATTGTACTAATCCAACTCAGCCTAATTATTCAAACTGATTCTTAGATGTGGTTCTAGCAGGCCGAATTTTGAGGTTCATGCGAGGACTCCATGGTCAGGCTTTGTGCATGGAAAACGGCTATGCGGGTTAGCATTAGACACCTGTAACATACGAATGGGAGGATGCTGACTTGTAGAGATGGATGGGTCATGAATTATTAACTTGCTAGTTATTTACTATGGCTCATTATAGATCAGTACATGATTTGTTCAAGAGTAAATTTGCATATATGGCATCAAGAGTTTCATGAGCTTTTCTTTATTTTGCGAGAATACGGGTGATTATTTATTTAAGTTTGAGCTTGAAGTACGTTTGTTGAGCAATTTATGAGTTCGAAATGTATACATGACCTAACATGATATTTCATACAAGTATATTGCATACGGCACTCAATATGTTTTTCTAAATTATTCTACAGTTTACTAAATATACTATGAAATATACTCGTTATGATATTTTTTTAGTAATTTGAGACTTTTCAATACCTCAAGTAGAAACACAAATTTAATTATTCCAAAGCCCAAAGAAAGTTCTGCAGTCCTCAATAGCTTACTCCCTGGGAGGCTTTCCCCGCTTTGGTTCTGTTCTATAGATATTAACAAAAATGAAATATAAAGATATAGATTTTATATTTTAAATATAAAGTATGGAATAACAGAATATTTCTTACCAAATATGTTACACACAGAAATAGTTGTAGTATATGTAACAAGAAATAGTGGTTAAATTTCAACAAGTTAGAAAGTGAATTGAACATACAAAAAATTTTAGACTCATGAATTAGGTATAGGTAAAAAAAAGAAAATCAAGATTCAGATTTTAAGGTGTACCTCAAGATTGTATATAGTGTTTTTTTTCTTTTTGGGGCTAAAATATCTTATCATATATATATATATATATATATATATATATATATATATGCACTTAATATTCCAATCCTTATTAAAATAAAAGAAGGAAGGAGAAAAAGAAAGAAAGAGTGGAAGAAGAAGCTAGTTATGGAGGTTATTAATATCTAAAAATCATGGTTATCTAAGAGTTTGATTTTATTCAAAATCATTTATTATTTGTTTTTATGATCAACATTATATCATAAAGAATGATTCAACTAGGAACATTCCAAAAATTGTTCCTATGACATTTTAAACTTTCACTTTTCCATATATTTTAAAATTTTAAAATATTTACTTATGTAATTATGGTAAAGAAAATGTATGTCATATCCATTTCCTCAAAAAAGGTATAAGCCGACCCTCTGTAAATGGCATTTAAGTTACTACATAAAATAAAAGCACAAAAAGTTATATATGAATGAACTATGAAATATTCAATAATTTGAGAAGTACATTATATTATATAAAAATCATTCAAATAATAAAGCAAAGATACCATGTTTGGAATTCTGATTCATGAAAACAAATAAAGTTAATAGTAAAGAATATATAGGCAGATACTAAAAATATCCGTAGTATGTTGGGTCAATTATTTTATGATTTTATAGAACTTTTTGAATTTTTATAAGCAGCATTTTTTCATAATTTTTTCTTTATAATATCCACAAGAAAGTCCAATCAGTTTTAACCTCTGAAACAAAAATAGAGCGGGAAAGTGTAAATGGAATTTTTGTTCATGATTTAGTTAAAACAAATTTATCTGGTCTAGATATAACATATTCGGATAACTTTAATATATTTAGATAATTTTTACATATTTATATGATTGATAATCCATCATTTTTTTTTTTGAATTTAGTACGTAAAAATTTGAATTTTGTGCGTAAAAATTTGAATTTTGTGCATAAAAAATTGAATTTTGTGGCTTATTTGAATTTGATTTAATATGCTTGTTTATTTTTTTGGGCATATATGCGATTTTTTATACAATTTTTTTTTTTGACATGACTTCCAAAAAAGTCACTATTTTATATAATTTTGTGTAATTTTTTGTGCAAAATTTCTTTTCTAACATGATTTTCAAAAATATCTTTTTTTTTATTTTTTTTGAATTGTCGAGAGGGGTCGAGTTTTCTCTTTCTTTTTCATTTAATAGGTATAGAGATAAAGTTATAACGAGGCATTAGAATCCTTTGGGCAGGTTGTTGAAAATTCTTAATGACAACTAAGCCATGCGTCAGATTTATATTTGCCGTTCAACTACGTACATCGAGTGCATCTAGGAGATCAAGTAAGTTGGTTTCAAATTAATGAAGATAAGCTTGGCTCTTCTTGACTCATTCTTTAGGTTGCCAACCATCCACTCTAAGTTGAACAGGTTAGAAACCTTCCTAAATCCTCCAGCGGACTAGAAGTGTTGTCATGATGATCCTAACTAGTGCACGACTTTAATTTTATCATAGTCTTGCATGCATACTTTGGAAGGTAACGCATGGAAGATTTTTCAACAATGACGACATTTTAATAATCTCCGGCAACGTTTTGTTCCCGTAGTCTGCATCCGAAGACTCCTTCAACAAAGTGACGAGAAAATTGGGAGGGCACTTATCCCTGGAAGACTTTTCCACACTTGACCTGCTTTTTGCCCGAGAGAACTTACGAAGCCATCATGAAAAAGGATAACTACATGGCAGGGGGGATAGAAAAACTCGTTCATTCGCAAACGCAACGTTTTTAAATTCCGTTGTACCTACCGTCAAGCACGAGCCCGCGAGCAAGTGGTGGTTTTACTGGACTGGTTCTTTTAGCAAGCCGACGTTGGGCCATCATCCAAGGACATCATGGTCAGTGTTGCCGCTAAAATCCGAGATCTATTAAGATGACCGACTCCCGAGGCAAGATTGAAGTCAGCTGCAATCCAAATTAAAATGCCCCATACAGATGGATGATGGTGAAGTGGCTGACTAGGCTCTAAGATGCAAATATGACCTAAAATAGAAATTTTCTTAGTGAAGATTTTTCTGTGGGAGAATCCTAGCTCTAATGCTCAAATTAGTTGAATTCTAAAAAACAGTGGGAGAGAGAGAGTGTTTCTAAAAATAAAGTGGAGTCGAGAGAATGGCTAACCTAAGGATTCTTCGATTTTTCTTATATAAAGAATAAGTTTGGTGTCCGTTACCAAGATTAATGAGACATGCGATAAATATATGGTAACGGCTCTTCACAACATCTAGTAATTGCACAGTAATGGCTTTTCGAGTTATGCATATGATAATAATGCTTTAATTAGGTAGTTTTGGGTGAGCTGGCGTAACCATCACCGAGATAGTGACCATAATCTTGATAGGCATTACTTACTTTCTAATGGTCTTTAATGAGACACGTGAACTCTCAATTAGGAGCGATATTGCACTTCGGCTAGTATTGAGGTAAAGTAGAGGTGAGGAACTTCAATCTACTCCGAGATCATGTTGGCAAATATTCACCATATCAGCTAGGTTATTGGGCGCATGGAAACGTCCATGGAAGAATTGGCACCAGCGATCTAGACGCTTTGCACAAACACTGCGTACTTAAGATGCAAAGCCTACAATAGGTGCAGATATGAGTACGTCCACGTTAGAAGAGGCGTGTAAAACCAGAAATATATATGTCAAGCTCATTGTGAGGAAGAAATGTGAACAAGGCCCAAGATGGTCTTCCCCCTGCACCATTATCACAGAATTATTGTACGGTTGATCAAATGTGCCATGGAACATTTTCACCCTGACAACATTTTCCAATGAATTGAGACTTTAAAATCCTTCAAATATATATTATCATTATCAATGTTTAAATTCCTAAAACAAAAAAAAAATAGAAAAAACACTTACGAGCAAGAAATATCCCCTTTGTAGATTAGATGAGACCCTTATATAGTGGTTCGGTTAGTTTAATCATTTGGAAGGAGGTCATTGTTTGGACAAGCTAAAATTGCTTCTTATTTTTAATAAAATAATATGGCATGACGTATAGAGAGTAGAGATGTAAACAGATAATAAATTATAATTTCTCTTCTTGATATTAAAAAAACAATACCTGTGTGAAAAAACAAATAACCAACGAATGTTGTCAAACAATATGTTCTACAAAATTAAATTATATTAATGTAACATGGTAAGTTTAATTACGTATTATGTTACATATATACCTCAATGATCTGAATATTGTGAAATCCTATCCAAATTTATAGTTTGGAAAGTGATTTGTAACTTTAGTCTTATAGGCTGTTGGCATGCAAGGCACGTAGGTGATACAAGAGTCCAAGTGAAAGCCTTCATCTGTATCTCGTTCGCTCCTTGTCAGCTATCGAGTTCCAATCTTTGAACTTTCTCAGCGTGCCAAGATTCCCAAGCGATCATAGTGCAACGTGGGCAAAATCATATCTCATACAACTCTCTTCTTCCTCCTATAAATACCCCCTTCCTCTCCCAGGAAACAACACAACACAGCACACACCATAGACCTCCACTAGCTCTCTTCGTTATCCCAAAATGGCCTCCCCAACCTCACCCCCTCTCCTCCTCCTCCTCTTCTTCCCCTTCCTCCTCTTCACCCTCTCCCACGCCGCCACCTTCAACATCGTCAACAACTGCCCCTACACCGTATGGGCTGCCGCGGTCCCCGGCGGAGGTCGCCGGCTCGACCGCGGCCAGTCCTGGAACATCAACGTCAACCCCAAAACCACCGGGGGCCGCGTCTGGGCCCGCACCGGCTGCTCGTTCGACGGCAACGGCAACGGGCACTGCCAGACCGGTGACTGCGGTGGTAAACTCGCCTGCACGGCCTACGGCGCCCCGCCCAACACCCTCGCCGAATTCGGCCTCAACCAGTTCCAGAACCTCGATTTCATCGACATCTCCAACGTCGACGGCTTCAACGTGCCGATGGACTTCAGCCCCACCGGCGGCTGCAGCAGGGGCATCCGGTGCACGGCCGACATCGTCGGGCAGTGCCCCAACGAGCTCAAGGCTCCCGGTGGCTGCAACAACCCGTGCACCGTCTTCAAGACTAATGAGTACTGCTGCACCTCCGGGAGCTGCGGGCCAACCAAGTTCTCCAAGTACTTTAAGGACAGATGCCCGGATGCGTACAGCTACCCCAAGGACGATCAGACCAGCACCTTCACTTGCCCCGGGGGGACCAACTATAAGGTTACCTTCTGCCCTTGAGGTCCTGCTTTCCTCCATGCAAGCGAAGTTCCAAGAATATATATATATAGACTCTTGGGAGGCTGGGAGCTAGTAAACTGCTAATTACTATTCTGTAATAAATTAAGTGAATGTGAGCTCCATAAGCTTGCGAGATTGAAATAATTAAATAATAAGAGGTGCACCGCAGAACGTGCCATTACTTTTAAAACAGTTCACTTTTAATGGCTGTCGCGCTCTATGGCCTGCTTTACGCGAGGTCAAGCGATTTCCCATGGGCTGTTGGTTTTGTCGCATCTTATACGTTTGCTCCAACTTTTTAATTTGAGCAAAATACTTAGAAAAAAAGAAAGAAAGAACAAAACCGGTCAATGAAGAAATCGGCTATCAATTTACTGAGAAGGCAAAAAAAAAAAAATTAACATCCAATTAATCTTTTCTTTGATAGGAATTTAACACATATGTACTAGATAAAACAATTATGATTGCACACCGTTTGCTCCTCTTTTCTTTGATAGGAATTTAATATAATATCTACTCGATAAAACAATTATGATTGATGAAATCAGTGACACCCATCAAATGCGCTATCGTATAAATGAACCATGCGCATTGCATGGTTTGGAATAATAATTTCCATGGTGCGTGGATATCTTGGGTGGTGGAAAGTCCTTTTCACGTCTTGGATTTAGGAAAAACACTACAATATTACCCACACGGTGCACGAGGTATTTCTTTTCTAATTTCATCAAATATGAATTATTTCAAATTAAGTACTCTTTTCCAAATAAAATGTATACTTGAAGTCGGTTGTTTAAGCTCACATAATTCTAATGTTAAAAAAATTATAGATTAAAAAACAACATAATATAAAAGACTATTCAGTTCAAATGATATTAAACTTATAAATTTTATTTGAATAAGAAAATAAAGTATTATTGGTGGCGCCCAGTATTCTCGATTGGAAAATGAAGTCAAATTGTTTAAGTGGTATGGTGGTAGAAAGTAACAATCATTTTTGTCTCTTTTTTTTCAGTGAGGTGTTTTCTTATAATTTTTGGTCTCGGATTTGTTTATAATTTACTTGCATATCTTGAAACAATATTTTCATCATCAATTGTTTCAGAATGCACATTATTCAGCAGAACAGGATCACTAATTATTTTCTTCCCACGAATATCTTTTTTCTTCGTGGTCCTATCCACAACGGCACTTTCATCTTTATTATCTTCAATCTGTGAAAAGAATGTGTAATTATCAAGTATTAAGAAAAAATATATAAACATAATCATCTATAAACAGAAGTATAGGAATATATGAGTCACGATAGATTTTTCTTGATTTTTATTGCCTTCTAACTCCTCATATGCATCATTGGAAAACACTTTAAGCATAGTATAGGACTTTATCCTCCCTCTTCAAGATTGTATTCATCAACATTAATTTGGAGTATATATATTTTTTCTACGTTTTTTTTTTATATTTAAGAAAATGCCAAAACCATCATCTTTCTGTATGAAGAAAAATGCATAACATGGTATCATCATCCAAACAATAGAACGAACTAGACATAAAATATATGTTGCACAAATCTTATCCATACATAATTCTATTTACGAAAGAGCAGAACCAAATAAAATATTTAGAAATATAACTAAGAATAAAAAATTGTAGGGTAAGAATAAAAAATATTATTTCTTTAACTGACATGAGTAAGAGATATTTTATTTCTTTTCATGCTCTAATAGATATATATTTATCTTTTATCTAAAATGAAAAATATATGTTAGGACTGGTGGTCCATGGAATTTATTTAACTAATATCATAAATGTTTAGAAAATATTACAGAAAAGATACATGCATTAATAACATGAATTAAATGATAAAGTTACTCTGATTAAGAAATAACCTTACTAAAATCTCAGTTCCTCTGCGTCGCCCCCTTATAAGGAATTTTTCTTTTGTCATATTATTTCTCTTTATGTCGCATGAATGTACTTATGGCATGATGGGCTTCGTGATGGATATGGTTCTGATACAGTAACTCGCTTGACATTTGGAACTATTTTTTTGGCATAAAGACTTCAATTTTTATTTATTTGAATTGACGCGAACTCTTAATTTATTTTTCCTTCCCTTCTATTCCTCCTCGTATCCTGTCCATCACGAAATCTACCCACATTCATTCCTTGCTTTTTCCCTTTCAAATCACAAGATCACCATCTTTCCCACTATAATCCTCTCCTTCTCTTTTCTAACCCCACTCTTCTATTTCTTATTCTATGTGTTCAACTCTCTATCGCTGTCCAAAACGATGTGTCTCGTCCTATTCTTGCCTTCTCTTCTAGCCACTACAACTAGCCATGGGCAGCGATCCAAGTGGTGGAAGAGAAGGGAACGGGAAGAAAAAGGGGTGATGTGGCGGCCGGAGGAGAACTAAGCCGGGAACGACACTGTCTCTTCAGTCTCTCGTCTCCTCACTCTTCTGCTTCGGTCTATGCTTTTTTAAATTCGATCTGGTCAACAAAGGGTGGTGTGATTTTGATCTTTTCCGATTAAATTTGGATTTTCTCTGGTATTGTTTTTTTCTTGGTCCTTAATGGAAGACTCTCGGCACAACAAATGTTTTCTCTCCGAGAGATGTTTCTATTCTAATTGTCAGAATCATGCACAATCTCAATCATTATAGTATGTACGATCTTGGATATCACTGTTGTCACATATTACATGCACAATCTTAGTATATCAACTTAGAGCAATCTCCAAAATTATGAGATCTGATTGTTATGTTTAAATTTAGTATTTATACCAAATAATAAGATTTTATTCTTGTATTATATTATATATAGTCTCTAGTATCTTTCCTATGATCATATGATTTTATTATTATATTCTACTATATCCGGTCCGATCTCTCAGGCTCAACTTATATATAAAGCACTAGTGCTATCTAGTCCCTAGTACCTTTCCTCTTCACATTTTCATTGTTCGATTGATGAGGTATTACGTTTTAGCTCCAACTCATCTCATTCCTAATTCTTTATGAGTTATCATTGATTTTATTGTTCTGTGTCTTATTCAAGATATCCATCCTACTATCACTTTTTTCCGAGCTTGTGTTACTCTGAAGAGGCATCTACCAAAAAAAATTGGTAGTACTTTTTTTCTTGGAAGGGCCGTCAAAAAACTTCCTTCTCTATCAATGGATGGAAAGAGAGATTTTTTTTTTTATTTCCTCCGAGCAGCTATAGTGCTTCGGACCCTCTGTGGAAACCTCAAAGATTGTTGAATTGAACTCTGGGGTTATCAGATAATGATCAACAATCACTCAAAATTATTCTTGGATCCAAAGTTCCACTTTTGCGAGATTTGTTTTTTGAGCAAACTTTGACCAACATTGGTCTAAGCCTAGCCAATCCAAGAAAAGTTATAAATGAATGAACTATGAAATATTCAATAATTTGAGAAGTACATTATATTATATAAAAATCATTCAAATAATAAAGCAAATCTCCACAAAGAACTACCAGAAAATAAATTATATGTAAACTTAATATAACCATAATATCACGGTACGATCTCTTAAAAGAAGTTATTGAACTTTAAAAATAATTACAAATATGTTATAAATGACATTACTTTTAAGTAATAATACAAATGAGTTAGGCTTCGATCGCAATCAAGTCAAAACCACTACATCTTTAACTCTCCTCTGTCAAAGATATACCATGCATGGAAGTCTGATTCATGAAAACAAATAAAGTTAGTAGTAAAGAATATATAGGCGGACACTAAAAATATCCGTAGTACGTTGGGTCAATTATTTTATGATTTTCTAGATTTTTTTTGAATTTTTTTAAGTAGCATTTTTTCATAATTTTTTCTTTATAATATCCACAAGAAAGTTCAACCAGTTTTAACCTCTGAAACAAAAACAGAGCAGGAAAGTTTAAATGGAATTTTTGTTCATGATTTAGTTAAAACAAATTTAGTTGGTCCATTGATATAACATATTTGGATAACTTTAATATATTTAGATAATTTTTACATATTTATATGATTTATAATCCATCAATTTTTTTTTGAATTTAGTATGTAAAAATTTGAATTTTGTACATAAAATTTTGAATTTTATGGCTCATTTGAATTTGATTGAATATGCTTTGTTTATTTTTTTGTGCATATATGTGATTTTTCATATAAATTTTTCTTTCTAACATATATAACTTCACAAAATGTCACATTTTTTCTAGAACATTTCTTTTTTGACATGACTTCCAAAAATGTCTCTATTTTTATATAATTTTGTGTAATTTTTTATGCAAAATTTCTTTTTCCAACATGCCTTTCAAAAATCTCTAATTTTTTTAATATTTTTTAATTTTTTTTGAATTGTGGAGAGGGGTCGAGTTTTCTCTATCTTTTCCATTTAATAGGTATAGAGATGAGGTTAAAAGAAGGCATTAGAATTCTCTGGGCAAGTCGTAGAAAATTTATTAATTCCAACAAAGCCATGTGTCAGATTTATATTTGCTGTTCAAGTGTACCGAGTGCATCTAGGAGATCAAGTAAGTTGGTTTCAAATGAAGATAAACTTGGCTCTTCTTGACTCTTGTCTTTAGGTTGGCAACGGTCCACTCTAAGTTGAACAGGTTAGAAACCTTCCTAATCCTCCGGCGGACTAGAAGTGCTGTCATGATGATCCTAACAACTAGTGCATGACTTTAATTTTATCATAGTCTTGCATACTTACTTTTTGGAAGGTAACGCATGGGAGATTTTTCAACAATGACGACATCTTAATAATCTCCGGCAACGTTTTGCTCCCGTCGTCTGCATCCCAAGACTCCTATAACAGAGTCAAGAGAAAATTCTGAGGGCATGCAAGACTTATCCCTGGAAGACTTTTCCACACTTGACCTGCTTTTTGCCCAAAAGAACTTACGAAGTCATCATGAACAAGGATAACTTACATGGCAGGGGGATGGAAAAACTCGTTCATTCATAAATGCAGCATTGCTAAATTCCGCTGTACCTACCGAGGGGCACGAGCCCGCGAGCAAGTGGTGGTTTTACCGGACTAGTTTTCTTAGCAAGCTGACGTTGGGCCATCATCCAAGGACACAATGGTCAATAGATCGGCCGACTCCGGAGGTAAGATTGTAGTCAACTGCTATCCGAAGTAAAATGCCTCGTGCTGATGGATGATGGTAAACTGGCTGACTAGGCTCCTAAGATACAAATTTGTCCTAAACTAAAAATTCTTTTACCGGAGATTTTCCTACAGAGAATCCTTCAATGCTCAGGTTAGTGTCGACATGCTCAGGTTAGTGTTGAACTCCAAAAAACTATGGAAGAGAGAGAGAGAGAGAGAGAGTTTCTAAAGAAAAAATAGAGTCGAGAGAATGACTTACCTAAGAATCCTCCGATTTTCTCTATGGTTAGAGTCGACATGCACTTCACAACATCTAATAATCATGAATATGATCATTATTGCAAAACACTTGCCAATGAACGTGTGTACTAGAGAATAAATAGCATCAATTATCAAAATCATTGGGAGTGGAAGCCAGACACAGTGGCAACCGTCAAAGTGGACAATTATTATCTATTAGTATAAATGAGTGAAAACTATACCTTATATAGATCCCTTCGACAATTCAAATCAAAAATTATAATTTATCTTAGTTCTTAATCTACCAGTAGTTTCTACTCTAGGAGTAGCCATAACTTAAAATCTCTACTACTGCAATCCAATGTTACACCTCTATTTCTATTGGGATATATTTCTTTTAAGAAGTGGCATGACGATGGTGAAAGTCTTTGAAGGTCCAGGCACCTAGATCCTTGCTACTCTTTGTCCTCTCTTTAATTATCATCATGTCGGCTGATTCGATGTCGTTTGCATGCCATGCACCCACCATAATTTTGCCACCCAACTTGTGTGGACAAGTTCTCTAGCATGCCCGTTCCTTAGGTGGTGCGAGAGTGACTTCACAGTGACAAATAGGTGAAACATTGACAAATTATGATTATAGCTACCTAAGAGGTTAAGCGTTAATTCAAAGGCTAATCGTGTTCTATATCATTCTTGTTACTAAGAAAAGTCATCAGCCTAATATAGGGGTAAAGACCTAAGCAGTATCAGTGGTTATCAAGAAGTCAGGATGTCAGAAATGGAGATAAATAGTTCAAAAACTAAAATTGACTTTAGCAAATTTCAAGGGAAAGTGATCAAAATGGTGTTAATCGAAGATGTCAGGTGTCAGTGTTAGAGAAAGCAGACAATTGTTTAGATCCAGAGAAGGGACCTTTTCTCTATTCAATGATCAACATTTTCATTTTCATCCCTTCTGCTAATTTTGTTATTGCTTTTTATCCTCTAGCTTTTATCCTTTATCCTCAATAGCATAGCATTGTAGCTATCGCTTCCAAGGCAGTATCTAATAGCGGAAGTCCCTATAGATTAGTGACGCTTTTTATTGTCTATACCGATGTTTATAAGCATTATTAGTTTTATTGGTGATGTCTTATAAAGCGTCGCAAAAGCGTCGACTATATGAACGTTGCAAAAAAAAATTGCCGGTGCTTGGAGAAAGCATCGCTAATATTTTTTATAACAACGCTTTAAAACGTCGTTATAATTAATTTTTTTAAAAAAAATTATTTAAAAATTTTAAAACTCTGTATATATATACATGCTAAAAGCATCTCTAAGTATGCCCCTTATATCATCTTCTCATACAAGATTTCTTTCTATGTTACTGGATCCAAAACTAGAGGTGTGCTCTAAATAGGAGAGTTGGTTGCATGGAGTCGGCAATATGGACTCTTCATGAAATACCCATTCAGTATAACCCTTTAGAAAACTATTGTACACAAATATTCTTCAATAGTTTTTGGAGCGAGAGAAGAACTATTTACATATTTTCGATATGGGCATAAAATCTTTTCTTTTATATTAGATTTCTCATAAGCAAATTTAATAAAATTCTGAACTTCATCCAAATATTCGGCACCGGATCTCCACTTATTTATCCAACTTTTATCCATTCTATTAGAATATTGATTAAACTGCAACTTATCTAAAAAAGATAAATAAAATTAGGGTATAAAGAAGGATGGCATAAAATTTATTCAATAAAAAGACCAAAGAAGAGGATGTTAATGAATACGTGGCCAGAGAAAGATACATTGTTCAACCAAACATATGGATTCAAGTGTATACTTAAAAATTATACAAAAGAAGTGTTCTTTAATGGTAGTCAAAGATGTTTAGAATTCGTAATTAAATAGGTGCACTTGAGACAACTACTTGTTGGGGGATTTAAAAACATAAGAAAAACTAATGCCATTTTTACAGCATATAACTGCATTTAGGAAGAAAATAAGGAACTCTAATGGGTTGATACTTTGACTTAAAAGTCAGACAAGGTTCCATTATAATTTTGGGTTCAGGTTGGGTCCTTGGCATGAAAGAACATTTGATATTCTTTCGCCTGTGGGACCGTCCGATGCGGATGGGCATGTTGAGATTGGGGCGGATGGGGAAACAGAGTCGAAACTGAAGAGACCCGTTAAGGCCAATATGTATTATAATCTCTAAGATATTTTTTTATTGGAAAAAGGTTCTATAAATTCATGCTTATACAAAATAATAAATCTCCTGCTACACTTTGGGATATCACATGCATTTGTCATTAGTCCAATGATCTCCCATGATGGCAACACGAGAAAATATATAGTTTTAATACTTTAAAAGGTTCAACAAAATTACAAAATTATCCAACCATTATTATTAGGGAACTTTTTTCTTAAAACAAGTTTAAATTTATTAGATCACCAAAAATAATCATTAATAAAAATTAAATTTTAATCGTCTTGTATTAGATCCGATCCAACCCGAATGACTGGTTGGGTAAAAAATTGTAGGCATGGACCAACTACTCCAAGTACTTTAAGGGCTCGTTTGGTTCGCGGGAAGTATTTTTCCTCCTAAGAATATGATTCCTGGAAATCAGATTCCTAGGAAGAGGATACTTAGGAAAGTACTTTTGGCATATTTGGTTAACCATGGGAAAGTGACAAATTTCCAAAGTGCTTATGTTTGGTTGACCATCCACTTTCCTAGGAAAGTTAAGTATAATTCCTATTATGCCCTTAATAAAAATTAGGTCTTTAATGCCTCTTTAATGCTTCTTTAATGCTGAAGGGTCTTTTTGGGAAAAAAATAAAAAAAGAGTGATTCCCACCTCATGGGAAAGTAACTTTCCCATGTTTCTCATGGGAAAGACTTTCCCATGAAATGTGGGAATCATATTCCCATGGGAATACAACTTTCCCATCTCTCTCCTTTGAAAACTCCAACCAAACAAGAGGCATTTCATTACTTTCCCGTTGACCACACTTTCCCCCCTCCTTTTCCTGCGAACCAAACGAGCCCTAAGGACAGATGCCCGGATGCATACAGCTACCCCAAGGACGATCCGACCAGCACGTTCACTTGCCCCGGGGGGACCAACTATAAGGTTACCTTCTGCCCTTGAGGTCCTGCTTTCCTCCATGCAAGCGAAGTTCCAAGAATATATATATATGGACTCTTGGGAGGCTGGGAGCTAGTAAACTGCTAATTACTATTCTGTAATAAATTAAGTGAATGTGAGCTCCATAAGCTTGCGAGATTGAAATAATTAAATAATAAGAGGTGCACCGCAGAACGTGCCATTACTTTTAAAACAGTTCACTTTTAATGGCTGTCGCGCTCTATGGCCTGCTTTACGCGAGGTCAAGCGATTTCCCATGGGCTGTTGGTTTTGTCGCATCTTATACGTTTGCTCCAATTTTTTAATTTGAGCAAAATACTTAGAAAAAAAGAAAGAAAGAACAAAACCGGTCAATGAAGAAATCGGCTATCAATTTACTGAGAAGGCAAAAAAAAAAAATTAACATCCAATTAATCTTTTCTTTGATAGGAATTTAACACATATGTACTAGATAAAACAATTATGATTGCACACCGTTTGCTCCAATCTTTTCTTTGATAGGAATTTAATATAATATCTACTCGATAAAACAATTATGATTGATGAAATCAGTGGCACCCATCAAATGCGCTATCGTATAAATGAACCATGCGCATTGCATGGTTTGGAATAATAATTTCCATGGTGCGTGGATATCTTGGGTGGTGGAAAGTCCTTTTCACGTCTTGGATTTAGGAAAAACACTACCATATTACCCACACGGTGCACGAGGTATTTCTTTTCTAATTTCATCAAATATGAATTATTTCAAATTAAGCACCCTGTTCCAAATAAAATGTATACTTGAAGTCGGTTGTTTAAGCTCGCATAATTCTAAAGTTAAAAAATTTATAGATTAAAAAACAACATAATATAGAAGACCATTCAGTTCAAATGATATGAAAAGAAATGGTCAGGGCTATGCAGGTGCCCATTGAAAAGAATTAATCTGTTGTGAGCTTGCCATGCCAACGACCTTGTTGAAGATGCTTTTACTTCAGTCATCCGGGTAAATGTCGAACTGCGATACTGTGTCGATTCCCAACTTCAATATTTGATCATTTCTTCTTCTTCTTTTCTTTTTTGCAGGATGCCCACAATGTAAGTTTCATGTATGATAAGCTATTCGAGTAACTGTGGATCACAGTAATTCTTCCATCAATTAATCCTACATGCATTAAACCCAATACAGTGTAGATCTCCCCAAGAAAATCACATAGTTCCATTTCAAAGTCGACAATTATTTGTTTATAGTAATTCTGGTTAGATTCCATATTTTGTCTAAGGAAATATTTGAATAACATAATCTTGATTTTTGGTAATGTTGAGATATATGGAAACACTCCATATATCTTCTTCCTTTGTACCTTTAGACTTGTGTACTTTTGTACTTCTGTACTCTTATACTTTTGTACTTGTATATTTTTGTGCTTCTGTACTTCACCTCCTTTGAACTTACTATACTCCCTATAAAAGAGTCATTCTTTGTACATATTAGAGTAACTGAGATATACATAACTCTCTCAATTCTTTTCGCTTTCTCCTTTTCTTCATAGTATCATAGCTGCTAGAATTTTGGTGCCTCCACAGGCTTCTCCTTTCATGAGAGTTCATCCTAGCCTTGCTTGGTTTTTCCCTCTCCTCTCACAGTTCCCGAAGCTCTTCATGTCCTTTTGAAGCAGTTCGAAGATCGATCTCGGCAATCCAACACCGTAAGGCTATTCACCCAACACCGATCTTCAATCCGGCAAAATTTTACGTCCAACCGTCGCCTCACGCGTCTACCACTCCAGATCCAGGCAAACCTCATGCATGGCACTCTTCCCACGCACGCCTCACCTCAATCTTAGCTACATCATCCTCCACATAAGTCTTTGACTATTGACTTTGACTTTTGGGCCTCTCTTTTCGCAACAATTATGGCTTCCCAAAACGATGTTACTCATCCTATTGAGATCATTTTGGATGGGACCAACTACAATCTATGGGTTTCCACTATGACGGTTTTTCTCAAAGGAAGAAAACTATGATGTTACGTCTCTGGGGGACTTCCTAAGCCTGAGAAGACCTCGTCTGAATCCACCATAGAGTATGCGACCTGCTTGGAGGAATGGGAAAGCAATCAGTATAAGATTCTCTCATGGTTCATCAACACTTCAGTTCCTTCCATTCACAGCCTCCTTCCAAAGCTCGGAAGCACTAAAGTTGTGTGGGACTTCTTGGCGAACCGATACAACTGCACCAACGACGCATCACTCCAGTTTCAGATCGAGACCAAGCTCTACCAGATGCGTCAGGAACCAAGTCAATCTATAACTGATTTCTATTCTTAAGTCACTAATCTTTGGGATCAATTGGCTACTGCATAACCACAGCTGCATTGTACCACCGACATAGAGCTCTTCGCTCAATATCGTGATTGTAGTTAGCTCATGCACTTCATGATGGCTCTACGAGATGATTTTGAATCTATTCGGGCCTTCCTTCTCCATCGTGCACCATTTTCTACCATAGACATCGTAGTTACAGAACTAATCTCTGAAAAGAATCGCTGCCCTACAATGAAGTTGCAGTCTATTAAGATTGTTATGGCTGCTGCTCCCAAGCCTTCCTCCAATCATTCTGCACCACAGCCCAATCATTCTCCAATCTTTCAAAAAGCACTTCTGCAAATATTGCAAAGAAGATGGTCATGTAGTCCAATATTGCCTAAAGTTGCAAAAAAAAAGGCTCACGAGTCTCGAGGTGCCCTCCGACATGCTACTGCAGTTGCTTCAACTACCTTATCTGCTTCTTAGTCTTCTTCTTAAACCAATGTGCTTACTACAACTGAAATTGAGGCTTTAATCCACCAAGTTTTGACTCGCGCCCTATCTATCACCACGGGTAAATCCTTCTGGTTTATAGATTCAGCCTGTTGTAATCATATGACATTTGATCTCATTCTCTTTCCTACGAAAACAGTCCTCAGGCCTAACCACATTATTTACACTGCTAATGGTTCTCATTTACCTGTTAGCCATATTAGATCAATTTCTACTTCTAATCTCACAATTGGTAATATATATTTGTTACCTAAGTTGTCTTTGAACCTTCTGTCAGTTGGCCAACTTTGTGAGTTGGGTTTCGAACTTCATTTTACTAATCGGGGTTGCAGGACCCACGAACGAGTCAGTTAATTGGGACGGGCCATAAGATTGGATATTTGTTTGAGCTAGATCACTTGCAGATCCCTCCCACAGTGTCTCCAACTATCGTTGCTCTCACCACCTCCTCCAGTCTTTGGCATTCTCGCCTCGGTCATACCTCATTGCCTCGCATCCAATTGTTAGCTTCCAATGGTTACCTTGGATCAGTAGATTTTACTAAATTTGATTGTCTTTCTTGTCAATTAGGCAAACAAACTCATTTACCTTTTAATACCAACGACTCATTTTCTCCTGCTCCTTTTCATCTTGTTCATTCTGATATTTGGGGACCAACTCCAATTTCCACTGAAGGGGGATCCCACTACTTTGTCATTTTTGTGGATGATTATTCTCGTAACCCATGAATTTATCTTTTGTATAGGCGTTCTGAATTATTTGACACTTACAAAAAATTTTATAAAATGGTGCAAACTCAATTCTCTTGTACCATTAAAATTTTCCAATCAGATAACGCTATGGAATATAACGAAAAATCTTTTCTTGAGTTCTTGCAGCAAAATGGCACTGTCTCTCATCGCTCTTGTCCCTACACCTTCCAACAGAATGGACGAGAAAAATGTAAACATCGTCACATCTTGGACACGATAAGAACATTGCTCATCTCTGCCTCTCTTCTTAAACATTTTGGGGTGAAGCTCCTCTCACCGTTGTCTATACTATCAATCGTGTCCCATCACCCACCATTTACAATAAAACTCCCTTCAAGCTTTTACATGGTAAACTCCCTGACTATAGCGCTCTTCAAGTTTTTAGTTGTGTTTGCTTTGTTCTCCTTCCCCCACATGAACGCACCAAGTTGGAGTCTCGTTCCCAGCTTTGTTGCTTCCTTGGTTATGGCATTGAACACAAGGGATTACCGTTGTTATGATCCCGTAACCAAGCGCCTTCAGCTCTCTCGTCATGTGGACTTTTGGGAACACAAATTCTTTAGCAGTGTCTCCTCTTTTCCTTCAGCCTACTCCGGTAACTCGCCCATATTCACTGATCCATTTATTAATTTGTTTTCCGAGTCCACTAACCATTTTGCAAGTGATTCAAGCTCTTTAAGTGATTTGTTTTCGGCCGCTCCCAATAACTCTAACATGTCCGTCAATCATCATGTGGCATCACATGCCCTTGAGTCACCCTAGGACCAACCAACTCCACCTGAGCCCTCCCAAACTGTCGAACCCCACCATTCTAGTCGAGTAAGTGCACCTCCTCCACATTTGGAGATTACCATTGTTTTTCTTCCCTTGCCACTCTTAGCCTCGCACATATCATGAGGCTAGTGCTGACCTTCTTTGGCAAAAGGCTATGTCCAAAGAATTAGATACCTTTACCAAAACTCATACGTGGGATCTGGTGGATGTACCTCCTGAAAAGTCTGTGGTGGACTGTATGTGGACGTACAAGATTAAGACTAAAGCAGATGGATCATTTGAACAATGCAAGGCCTGTCTTGTTGCGAAGGGCTTCACTCAAGAGTATGGTATTAATTATGAGGAGACATTTGCTCCTCTTGCTAGACTTACCTCTATTAGATCTTTGATTGTAGTTGTTGCAATTCAGCATTAGCAGTTATTTCAGATGGATGTCAAAAATGCCTTCCTCAATGGTGATCTTATAGAGGAAATCTATATGAAGCCTTCTCCTGGCTATGAGCACCTTCCTCACAAAGTCTGTTGTCTTGGTCATGCTCTCTATGGTCTTAAGCAAGCTCCACGGACTTGGTTTACCAAGTTTAGCTCTGTGATTGCACAACAGGAATTTGTACCCAGTTCCTATGACTCCGCATTATTCCTCCTATGACTGATGTCGGCACCATCATTGTCCTTCTCTATGTGGATAATATGCTCATTACAGATGATAACGCCACTGGCATTCGAGCTCTTCAGGACTATCTTAGTCAGCAATTTGAGATGGACTTGAGTACTCTCCATTACTTTCTCGGCATTAAGGTAACCTCCTCCTCATATGGCTATTATCTCTCTCAGGCCAAATACGCTTCAGATCTTATTTCCATAGCAGGCTTGACAGATAGTAAGATGGCTAGCACTCCATTAGAGTATAACGCCCGACTTAATCTCACTAATGGTGTGCCTCTGCCTGCTGTCACTCTCTACAGACAGCTGGTTGGCATTCTTATCTATTTTACAGTTACACGGCCAGACATTGCATATGCAGTCCACATAGTTAGTCAGTTCATGCACCAACCTCATTCTCTCCATTATGCCGCTGTCCTTCGAATTCTGCGTTATATTAAGGAGACTTTCTTTCATGGTCTACACTAATCTCAGTCTTCCTTTGACCTGCGGGCCTACTCTGACGCGGACTGGGCTGGTAACCTTACCGATTGTCGTTCAACTACTGGCTACTGCTTCTTACTAGAGTCTTCTCTCAATTTCTGGTAGAGTAAGAAGCAGACAGTTGTTACCAGTTCCACCACTGAGGCTGAGTATCGCGCAGTTGCTGATGCAACTTTTGAGCTCTTATGGCTTCGCTGACTACTGACTGACATAGATGTTACTTCACTGTGACAATCAGAGTGTCATTCAGATTGTTCATAATGATATCTTCCATGAGCGCACCAAACATATTGAGATTGATTAATTGCCACTTTATTCGGCAACATCTCAACGATGGCTTTCTCCACTTACGACCCGTTACTGCAGATCAGCTTGTTGATATCTTTACGAAGTCTCACCCACCAGGTCGTCTCAGTGAACTTACCAGCAAACTCGAGTTAGTTTCTACGTTACCACCTTAAGTTGAAGGTGGATGTTGAGATATATGGAAACACTCTATATATCTCCTTTCTTTATACCTTTGTACTTGTATACTTTTGTACTTCTATGCTCTTATACTTTCGTACTTGTATACTTTTATACTTCTATACTTACTTTCTTTGAACTTACTCCCTTTGGCCTCACTCCCTATAAAAAGGCCATTCTTTGAACAGATCAGAACAACTGAGATATACATAACTTTCTTAATTCTTTCTTCTTTCTCCTTTTTTTTTTGGGGTAAATATTTCTATATCATATTTTTTATTTTGGGTAAGCACTAAGTAATGCATAAAATTTTGTAAAGTAACAAATCATAATTAAGCTATTTCTTTTGCCGGGAAATTATGGAATATAATAAATCACCCATGATATGCTCGGATACACTGAATATAATAAATCACCCAAGATATGCTCGGATACCCTCCAACGAGTTTATTCTTCCTTGTATAAATACCATCCACAGCCAACGTCGTAGAGATACAGAAATGGCATCCGCAATTGTAGCCAACCTCACTATTCTCTCTTTTCTCTTCCTCTCGGCCTCTACATCCCATGATATGCTCGGATACACTGAATATAATAAATCACCCAAGATATGCTCGGATACTCTCCAACGAGTTTATTCTTCCTTGTATAAATACCGTCCATAGCCAACGTCGTAGAGATACAGAAATGGCATCCGCAATGGTAGCCAACCTCACTATTCTCTCTTTTCTCTTCCTCTCGGCCTCTACATTCATAGATGCAACCACCACCAACGCCACCAATCCACATGCCTTCATCCAGTGCTTCCTCAATAGCACTAGCTCTAGTAACTCCACCTCCAAACTCCTGCACATCCCAAGCACCACTTCCTACGCCGATGTCTTCAACTCCTCCATCAGAAATATAAGGTCCATTACCCCTAATGCCACAATGCCGGCCATCATCTTGACACCCACCAATGCCTCCCATGTTCAAGCTGCGGTCAAATGTGGCAAGGCCCAAGGCCTCCGCATTAGAGTCCGGAGCGGTGGCCATGACTACGAGGGACTATCTTCCGTCTCATCTGGCGATCCCTTCATCCTCCTCGACCTTATCAACTTTGCATCGGTCGCGGTTGACGCAACTGATGGCACCGCATGGGTTGGAGCTGGTGCAACAATCGGCGAGTTGTACTACCACATCAATGTTGGGGCCAAGAACCAAACTGCCGGGTTCCCCGCGAGCATTTGCCACACCGTCGGCGTCAGTGGGCTGTTGAGTGGAGGTGGGATTGGGACCATGATGAGAAAGTACGGGACCTCCGCCGACAATATCGTCGACGCAGTCGTCGTAGATGCCAGTGGCACGCTCCTGGATCGAAAGTCCATGGGTGAGGATCTCTTCTGGGCCATTAGAGGAGGAGGTGCAAGCAGCTTTGGTATAGTCCTCTCATTCAAGATCAATTTAGTCTACGTTCCCCCCACGGTCACTGTTTTTCAGGTTCAGAAAACCCTAAGTGAGGATGTAACTAAGCTAGTCGGGAGGTGGCAGAAAGTGGCACCGAGGCTTGATGACAATCTTTTCATTAGAGTTCTTGTTAATGCCATCGGCAACAAGGAGAAGGGGAACCGCACGATCCAGGCTTCGTTCCAGTCTTTGTTCCTCGGCGGGCGCCAGGAGCTCCTCTCCATCCTTGACAAGAGCTTTCCTGAGTTGGGAGTGGAGGCCAAAGACTGCACTGAGATGAGCTGGATGAACTCTACTCTCTACTTCGCAAAAGCCCCTAAGTTGGACCCTACCTTCTTGTTGAATAGGAACCCATATTCCAACAGCTCCTTCAAGGCCAAGTCAGACTTTGTGAAGAAGCCTATCCCTGCAGAGGGTCTGGAGAAGATCTGGAAGTTCTTATTAGAAGCAGTGGATGATTCTGTACAAATGGTTATGGATCCTTTGGGAGCGAGGATGGATGAGATAGAAGAGACTGCCATTCCTTTTCCTCATAGGAAGGGGAACTTGTACAATATCCAGCACTACTTGGGTTGGCCTACGAACGAGGATAGCCAGAAGCATTTGGATTGGATGAAGAGCTTTTATAATTTCTTGGCTCCTTATGTTTCTAAGAGTCCAAGAGCTGCCTACTTAAATTACAGGGATATAGACCTGGGCAGGAATGAGAAAGGTAAGACAAGCTACCGTAAAGCTACTGAATGGGGGCAAAGGTACTTCTTGAACAACTTTAAAAGATTGGCACAAGTGAAGGCTAAAGTTGATCCAGATAACTACTTCCAGCACGAACAAAGCATTCCACCATATTCTATAAATTAATTAGATCATTTTCTGCAAACTGAAGAGTTTTTTTGTATCTCTCAATAAAATAAATAAGATGGGTGAGCAACATTTTCTTGTTCTGATTTTGATTCATCATGTAATGCACACACCAATCCAACCCATTACAACTCTTGAAAAACCAAAGATCAATGGTGCATGATACTGAAATCTCGCACCATCCTCGCTGCCTTCACCATTTTCCACCATGTCAATGGCGTAGAAAATTGAAGCTAAAGGAATTATTGAGACCATATGTTTGAGGTAAAAGGCCACCTACAATTCATCTATTGCTTGTAAATTTATAGTACACAAGGTCAAAGATAGAGAAGAAAAAAAAATAAAGAATAATTTACAAATAAGGTATACTTTCCTAGACTACAACATAGTGGAAAGGAAAGTTTTTGAATAGCTGCACAATATGCAAGAATTCCTTAGTCAACTTGATGCTCTATGATTCTTGGGTTGCATGATTCTAGTCAACTTGATGCTCTATGATTCTTGGGTTGCATGATTCTCACTAATGAGAAAAAATTTTGAATAGTTGCACAATATGTTAGAATTCCTTAGTCAACATTATGCTCCATTATTCTTGGGCTAATGATTCTTGCCAATGTGGAAAGTTCTTGAATAGTTGCACAATATGCAAGAATTCTTTGGTCAGTGTGATGGTCCATGATCCTTGAGCTCCATGGTTGAAAGGAATGATTTTCGCCAATATACCTCCGCGAGATAGGGGATCCATCAGATACACCTATCTTTGGAATGAAGAAAGGTGAATCATTGCCACGATAGAGGTATGGTGAGCACAATGGCAAACTGGTCTTGAGTAGACACATGAGAGACTTTTAAAAAACCTTTGGAAACTTTCTCCTACACAAAATAGCAATCTATAGCAATCTGTTTCATCCTGGAGTGAAACATGCATGGGATTAGCACATACATACGTGATGCCAATATTATCACAATAAATTATCATGTAAGTGGGAATGGAGAGATCTAATTGTATAGAAGAGACTAAACCCAAGCTAATTCCAAGATCGTGGTAGCAACATCTTAATACTCAGACTTAGTAGATGAGCGAGTAGCAGACCGTTGCTTTCATGAACACCATAAAATAGGATTGCTTCCCAAGTACACGATGTAATCCATGGTAGATTTGTGATCATCTTGCCATCCGCCCAATCAGCGTTGGAGTAGGCATAAAGGAATGGAGAAGAATGTTGCCTAAGCAGTAAGCCATGATAAGTGATTCTCTTGAGATATCGAAACACATATTTGATGGCACTCCAATAAGTTTCCAAGGGTTGATAGATGAATCGAAATGATTTGTTGACTACAAACGGAATATTACGTCGAG
Source organism: Phoenix dactylifera (assembly GCF_009389715.1). Taxonomy (NCBI): domain Eukaryota; kingdom Viridiplantae; phylum Streptophyta; class Magnoliopsida; order Arecales; family Arecaceae; genus Phoenix; species Phoenix dactylifera. The sequence goes on from NW_024069338.1 coordinate 30,361, forward strand.
TGAAAAAAAGATATTGAAGAGCACCAACAACTTATCTATATTTAGTAGCTTCAATGCAGGGAGAACCATCTAAGAGAACCAGTTGTAAGCAAAGGAGCAGCAACTTTCTTAGCTCCCAGCATATAGGTATGATCAAGTAAATCTCAGATATACTTGTATTGAGTGAGAAAAGGATCAAAGGATATAAGTATAACTTCAACACCCAAATAATAATGAATGTACCCTTGTTCTTTTTGAGAGAATTTTTTTAAATGAGCTTGAACAAACTTGTGCAAAAAAGAGTTATTACTATAGGTGAGTATTAAATCATCCACATAGACAAGAAAATATGCAGTAATGCCACCATGAAAATAAATAAATAGGAAAAAATCAAACTTTGATTGAATAAAGTGATACTCAATAACGAAGGAGCTAAAAGCGTGATACCATGCTCGAGGGGCCTGTCTGGATGACTAGCTTAAGGACCATGGCACTTTTGATGATTGGAAGGATGGGTATTATTGGTTCGATTATGACTAACCTTGTTATGGTGATGGTAAGTATTTGATTTTTTTTGTATAGTTGGCAGTGGCTATAGGAACTTCACATCTAACTTTCTCTCTCTTCAAATACTACTCAAATTCAATGAGTTGGTCATAGAGTTCTTCAAAGGCATTGGGAGTCACTTGAGCTCTAAGTGCAACATAAATCTCCTTAAATTTCAGGCCTAGGTCATTGAGAGTATGAAGAATCAAATCATCCTCATCAATTGAAGTATTAACAAGAGCAAGTTCATCGGCACTAACTTTCATAAATTGTAGGTATTCAACCATTAAGTGAGTATCATGCTTAGTGAGCATTAGACACTCCTTAAGACTCATAACACATAAGCGTGTCTTGTTTGCAAAGAGACGTACTAGCTTCTGCTATGCTTCACAGGAGGTCTCTGCAAAGGTGATGAGAGCCCTGACTGAGTCAGAAGTGGAGGCTATTGTTGCATGAAGCAGCAATTTGTCCTAACAAAGTCAATAAAAATAAGCTGGATTTGGGCTCCTTTTTCAATCACTGACAGCTGTCATGGGTGGAGGGGATATGGTTCTGATGCACCATGATTCTTGGGCTGCATGATCCTCCATGATGCCTTTTCTCTATTTGCAACCCAAACCACAGTTTTCCCGGTATGTTGTTGTACCAAAGTCCGAGATAATAAGTGCAAAGATACTTACCAGGATTGAACAAGCCTAATGCAAAAACTCCACCAGCAGAGTCTATATAGTCTGGTTCATCAAGATAGATTCTCCGGTATGTGTTTTATGGCATGTACTAGCTCATGAGATGATAACAATGATAAGAAAGTAGAAACTAGGAGAACTAAAAAAGTTAAAAGGATCATGGCAATACTATAGTGACTTTAAAATTGCTGGTACTCCTTAAGGACTGACCTATTGGCCAAGTTTCAGAAAAACAAACAGATGGACACCTGATCTTTGAGCTTCAAATCTACTATCTAAACATGATGTGAAGAATTTTCTTCTATGAAATTTGTTTAAAGCAAATGCTGTGAAGAATCAGGTGCAGATTCATTTATTAATAGGTTGCTGAAAGGAAGTAACCATACAGCTTCCTATTTCAAACCCTCTCATAAACTAATCCTCTCCCGTCCATGTCAAGAAAGCTGCATTACTTTTAGTCCCAGTATAAATAATCAGAAAAATAGAAATATAGTAGAATTTATCGAGATAAAAAGGGATACGACACCACGAATATTGCTTAACTTGAGGGGGGGGAATGCCCAGTAGGACTCCTTTGATTGATTTACCAGCCTTCACACCAAAATTTAAATATTATTCTGTGATCTTAATTAAACAAAAAGAGAGAAAAAATGAACTCAAAAGAGAATATACTATCAAAATGACACCAATAAAAATAAAATTTTATTCTAATGACCTTTACTAGACGGTCTGACCCACGAATATCCCTTGTTGAATTATTGCTCCCTAATCGCTGTGATGGTTCTTTTTGTATTTGTGACCTCCCAGATTAAGGTATAAAATAAGTGCCCATGTATAAAATAGACACTAAATCAACTAAAGATCGTTACCCATAACCAAAAGGAAAACTTTAATTTAATTTTTGTTTCATTGTTCAGTACTCCATCTAATAAATAGCATAGCATTCTAGAAAACAAGTGATCCTGTTGAGAAAATAATTTTTGTTCAGTGGACAATTTTTTGGATTAACTGTTGCTTATAACAATAATTATTTTTGTAAAAAAAATTATCAAAACGCTTGTTACAATTAAGCTAGAATAAAACCCCGGAGAACAGGATTAGAGGCGAGTGGAGCGTGTCGAGCATAAAAAGCAAGGTGAGGCTTGGTGTCAAAAACCTAGAATTCGGCAAGCAACAATGGTTTATGGAGGGACATCCGTGCTCTCAAGTAGTCAAGTGGTGGCGCCTGAGCAATGTTAATGGAGGAAAAGCTGGTGCGGGATATTTATAATATGTTATCTTAATGAACTATTGGTGTTTATAAGAAGGCAATAGAAAGCTTTTGACATAAAGCCATGTGCCAGCTGAGAGGCCTGCCATGAGATGAGATTCAAAGTAATACGGTGGAGGAATAACTAGCTAAGCAGTAGTACTTTTAACTAGGTCTTGGAGTAAGAAAGTAAATATGACTTTTAAAGGCTACTTAGGGATAACTAGTTTCTTACCTTGCTTCCAAAGGCTCCCATCGTCTCTCAGATTCATCGAGACACTCACCTGCCAAAACCTACCAAACTTGCCATTGCCGATCCCTGGAATCAAAGATATCCCTTATCTTTAAGTAGAGTTGTATACAATCCAGCATGAAGAATAATTTTAGAGCAACCACAAGTTAACATGTTCCTATGAAAGTCTTTTATTGATTGATGATAAAAGGACAAGCTCCTTATAGCTCCAAAGGCCTCAGCTTTCTTGAACATCCCTTTCCCATTCTTATCTTGTGCTGCTTTAATAATAGAATATTTACAGACTCTGTAACCAGGATGCAAAGAATTTCGAGAATACCAACTTTGAACATAAAATTGAAATAAAATTCCAAGTCTCTGCAGCAATTACATCTTCCACGGATCAAAGAGGTAAACAAAAAGATGGCCTTATGCGCTACACGACACCACTACGAGAAATTGTGTTGAAGTTACTTCGGCAAACTGGCAACGCAAGCAGAACATTGCAACAAGTATACCAGTATACAAACAGTTGCAAAAACCAACGCAAGACTATTGACCATGCAAGTCATCTGGTTCTGAAGAATAAAGATCTTTACAGAAGAAAAGATTCGACAGAATTGCTGGTGGCTTGATTACAATTAATGCAACAAGATACGACAGCCAAATAACACTGCAGATTTTGCCATTCATATTAATGCAAAACCGAGAACGGCATTCAGAGTAATCCAGAATACATCTCTCTCCAGATTCACTCCTGTCAAAGTCAAACTAATGAGTTCAAAATGACATCTTCACCTCTCATGCGGTATAATGATTTGATGTAGCAAAATTTATTTGCACTTCAAGAATGTTTAGCTTCTGCAAGACTTGTCAGTGCGTTGAGTCTAGAGGAGAGCAGTGGAGGTAAAATGCACTCCAAGAGAATTGGCCTTAGAAATGTTTTGTATGGCACTGAAAGAAAATTCCTTTACCAAAATCGTATCCAAATAAGCACAATTTTCACCAGGCCCCCACACCCATGCCATAAGAACTTGATCAATCCTGTAGTTGGGTGCCCCTTGAACCAAAATCAGTAGAACTTTCATTTATACCAATTAATCAACTGAGATCCCATCGGAATGACGTAGCAAGTATGATCTCAATGAAAGCAGAGATTTAGACTACAATAAGTTCAACCAATAATCTTCAGCGTGTCGAAGGGCAAGAAGGAATGCTGCTCCAAATTAAGGATCATGCATTGGAGACAGAGACTGGCATGACGTGACCAATTGTTTGCATAATCAATATGGAAAAAAAAATCATCTTCCCTGCTCATTAGCTTATCTAAAGAGTTCAAATGAAATTGCCTGTTGTTCCATGCTTAGATGAGAAAACCACTTCTTTACTTGCGTGACATAACCATATTCAGTAGCATCTTGTGAAAGTTCTGGGTGTCCATCAACAATTTCTTCAAAATTGAATGGAAGAAGATTTAGCAAAGCACCAACAGCTGAAAATTGAGTGGGGATACTCCTTTTTTGGGTAAGGCTTGCATCTAGAATCCTGGACAAACTACATCTCAGCTCTGCAACTCCAATCTGGAGATAGCCACCATCATCGATGCCAAATCTGGCAAACAGAAACGAATGGAATGAGCATTTAAGACTGTAAAATTCCAAAGCATCATAAACTTTAACATAAAGCAAGCAAGGAAAAAGAGATTGATCACCAATTGGCAATAAATTACAGAAATAAAAACAAGAAACAACAATTTTCAATCTGAAACATTTGGTGTCTCCGCATCAGAATCATGTGGAATAATAGGCAGCATTTAGACCTCTAAGAATATATACAACTAAGTTATTTAGCCAACAAGCACAAACTTTATCATCCATCCCTAGGAGTGGAAATAGGTTGGCCAGCTCAAGTTCATATATCAGGTGGCTATGGGCCAGACACAAACACCTCTTGACCTGTGAGAAGGTTAGAAGTGCCCCATCCGAACATGTCCCAGGGTCAATCCAGCTGACTTGGACCTAACCCATATGGATAGTCAAAAAAATGCTGTCCATTTTTTTCTTTTCTTTTTTTTTATAAAAAAAAAAGGCTGTTCTGGACAGCTGACTGCACCAATAAAAACTATTCATTATATATTTAAGAGAAAATAGTCAAACATTTTTTTGCCGTTTTGGACAGCTGACAGTCAAACCATGCAGTTCACATGGAGCTAAAATTTTTAGAAGGAAAAATATAGCCAAACCTGCCGTTCATATCGCTCTTCTTTGAAACTATATTATATAGAAATTTTCTATCTACATTCCCATGACACGACAGTTTGAGAACTGTTGATCCAAACCCGATCAACCCACTGGTGGGTCTGGGTCAGCTTATACCGCCGGACCCACAAATGCAACACGTCAGGTTATGCAGGTAGAGTCGAGGTTAGGTCCGGTCAGACAAACAAGTCTAGGTCAAGATTATGTCAAAGTCCCACATGACTTATAAAACAGATGCCATGAGTTTATTAGCTAGAGCCAGTCCTCCTCCCAACAGCTTAAACTTTTAGGTTGCGAGTCCGTGACAAATTGTATCAGAACCGGGTCCATTGCATGTCATAATATTTATTAGTCATGTGGACCTCTCATTGGGGGATACCAAGATCGAGGAGGACCTTGTAGGGTCGAGTAGGGCCAATAGGCCCTCCTCTCTCGTGTAGGAGAGGACCATGAAAAGTGTGTCATGAGATTAGACTGGGGAGATTGTCATAGTCCCACATTAACTAATAAAAGGGATGGCACATGGGTTTATTAGCCTAGGCAGGTCCTCCTCCCAACAACTTAAGGTTTTGGACCTGTGAGTCAATGATAATTACCACGCCTATCCCTCTCTCACCCATCTCCCCTTCCAGTCTTTAGGCATGTAGATACACATTAAACCTACTTCCCAACCCATAGTAGAGGGTAAATTATGAACTAAAGAACAGAAATCTGCTGATATTAATGCAAGGATAGAGGAAAGAAGGAAAAGGAAGCACTGGAAGGGATCGTGATGGAAACCCTCATTTTTCTTTTTCCACCTCTAGTTTATTTTCTACAAACATAACACAAGTAGGAACCATGTACATACAAACAATAGGCATTTCCATTATTCATCACTATCGTTTCTCTTGAATATGCAAACATGTGAACATAAGATGTAACGTATAGCAGAAATCAATTTAAAATTTTGAAAACCAGGTCCTGCAAAATTGAGACATACCTTCCCAGCTGACCTACTAATACAAAAAGAGCAGCTAAAAACTCCTCAGACTTGCAGAACTCCAGCATATTTACAATATGAGACACGATTTTGTCGTATGTCCAGTCCCATCTCTAAGTAACAAACACAGCAAAGGAATTAGTCAGAATAATGTTATTCACCAGACATCAGCAAAGAAATAGGAACCAGCAACTTGAATCAGATATCTACAGCATGTTTAATGCAGAGAATTTAGATAATATGAAGAAATAACTTGGAGAAAAGTTATATTCGGCAGTGCAAGCTGAAAGCAGTCAAAGACAACTTGACAACCCATGTCTGTGTATTTGCATTAAAACCCAAAGGTTAAATTTAAAATTAAATTAAAAAAAACACCAACTGGTACGTGATCTGTTGTATTTATGCAACATCTCCATTAGTTTAGATTGAACATTGAATGCTAAAAAGCTGGACAAGTCTATGCTAGTGCAACCACATAACATGATTAGTACTGTGTTCCCAAGTTTTTTCTGTGTATTGGGAAGTTGGGGTCTTTCCTTATTCATTAGTGCACGCATGTTGATATGCAAGTGTGCATGTACATTTTCTTTCATTTCCTTATTTTTGGTTTTTTTTTTGCAGGGGTGGGGAGTGGGGGCAAGGATTCGTTCTAGGAAATAGACCAATAGAAAGCGAGAGAGCTAACTGTAAGGTAAAGTTCATACCATGTAGCACCCAATCAGCTCCACCAAAGAAATTATATCTGTAAAGTAGCAAAAAGAGCTCTCAGGAAAACAATCAGACCGATCAGCAGCGAGCTTTCCAAACTTGTATATACTGCAAGATCCAACGCACTCAGTTTTCAGTCCACTGACTTTAGTTTTACTGACTGTCCCTCCATCATTTCTCTCAGAGCATGACTGGAATGTGCCGATTGAAGCAGTTGATTTTTTTCCATCCAGATGATTGATATTACCAGCCAAGGCATAAAATTGTAGCTCATCCAAAAGCGAACAAGCAAAATTATCCATACAAAATTCATCCGTAGCAAATGGGCATTGCTCGCAGGGAGGAAAGATAAGCATATGTTGTGTTGAATGGAGACAAGAAGCAGAATGTGCAGATTCATTCCCATGCTCAACTAGTGAAACCACCAATCTAATAGCATTTAGAAGAAACTGACAGTCGTCCAGATTAAAAAATTTCTCGCCACATACAAAAGCAAAAACATGCAGCGCCAATAGAATCCAGGAAATATCATTTCTACACGTTCGAAGAATTCTGTAAGACAACTCCAGAACAATGCCAATGCAACCTACTGCAGCAGAAATAGATGCAAATATGACACAACCAGCAATAATTTGATCAACTGTTGCATCTCTAGTAGACACACAAAGACCGCTCCCATTTAACTGATGAAATTCCTGTGATGAGAAACATGCCGACAAAGGCTCGAGCAGCCTGTCAGTGTACAACAGAACTTTTCTATTAATGAGAAAATCCTCAATTAGCTCAACAAGAATGTTCAGTTGGCATATTTCTAGAATTAACCATCTTGCCTCCCCATTTGATAACACTGCAAGAAGAGCACATGTTAGTTCTTCCAAGTGTGTTGATGACATAAAAGTAACAGCAACATTGCATATATTAATGCTACAGCATTTACTCGAAAGAATAAAAAGGTGCTAGCACAACTGGAGAGTTGACTCAGTCAACTGAACATGGAGATGAAAAGAAAAATAACAGCCTTCCATAATTCCTGCTACAAGGAACAGTTCTAATTTTCCTCTTGCCTTTTTCGACAATTATTTTTTTACGACAATTAATTGCACCTCGGTTAATGGATGCCCAGCCCTCATAATGCTGCAATAGGTTTCTAGTTAACCAAGCCCTTGCACCATTTTCATACTGTGAATTTCTTAAATAAATTTAAGTTCTACAATTGTCCAAAGAATCAGACACATATACACTAAAAAGGAATGGCACGTTGTACAATGAACTTGTATAATGACCTTCATTAGATGTTCATAGATCCTTTACTAGATGCTCCATTTGTTGATCACTTTGAATAGTTGACCTAATTTCACTTTTGATATACAGAGCATTTCATGCGACTAAAAGTTAGGACAAGACCTTGTTCTTCTGTTGGATAGCATAAAGTAAACAATAAAGATAGAAAAAAAATGACAAGTTACAGATGGCTCATTTCTTAAATAATAATGTTCCAGTTATAGGACAAAAACACCACCAAAAAAGAAGTTACAGGACAAAAATATGCAATTGATACAGAAGATGCATGAAAAGCTGTTATACTGCAGGAAGAGACATGGAACACAATGCAGCTCGACACTGAAAAAATTGTAAAATACTTATTCGGGACAAGCATTTGTAATGATCTAGTTGAAACAAATCACCATGATATTCGATGAACTCATGCTATAAAAGTAATAGAAGTTTCCAACATTCAAAAAACATGAAATGAGAAGTTAGGTGAAACCTTTATTAATCTCTTCTGCAAAAGAACCAGAAGGTAGTAGAAATTCTCCACTCCTGGTGCATCTTGAATTTGCCGACAGTGTACCAGAAATATTGCACAATAATAATGAAAAGAAAACAGCAGCCTTCTCTCTGAAACAACAAGAATAAATTCTTCTTAAATATATGTAGACTCTCAAGCTGATTTGTTTAAAAAAACACTCTTCAATAAGAAAAACAAATAATTAACTAATGGCCAAGATTTAACAGATAAGGGCTGCTTAGTTGCTAAGTTCTATGGAAAGAAGACCTCATACGCTTATATCTAAATCTTAAGGTTTGCTAACACATATGGTTGAGAAGATCCAAATGAGATTTTAGTTAAATCAAGTTTTGGTTTTAATATATATATATATATATATATGACAGATGCAGGGAGCCATGTTTTTCTCAAGAATAGTTTCTTCTAAAATAAAATCCCACCCTTCTTAGAGACCAGATCTACATCTCTCAATCACATCCTCATATCAAAAGAAGGCCAGACTATCACCTCACTCCTCCATTACCCCTCTACTCTTCCCCTCGATCCACCTCTCCTCTTCCTCCACTTTTTCTATCCATCCTTTTGTCTTCCTCTTCTTCATTCTTATAACGAAACAACTAAATAAAACAAGTTTTAGTCGTACTAAAACATGTATGGTTTTTACAACACTGACAAACTAAACCGCCAAGGACCTCCAAAAGAATGATGTCATTAAATCACTTACTTAGGTAAAAGTTCAGGATCCATAGCTATAGCACGAAGCACTTGGGTGTCCATGCAGCCTTGAGATATAACGGTCTTGCTATATTGTGATATCCTTGTTTTGCTGCAATCATCCATATTTGAGAACACAACAAAATACTTGGGAATTTTCTCCAGTTCAAGTCCATCACTCTCTGCACATAGATCACGGATCTTCCTGATGGTGGACATAGGCATTGATTCAGAAGCTTCCGTCTTTGTAGCACATTCTGAGACCAGTAAATTACCATGTTGCTCAGATTTCTCAGCTTCAAAACTTTTATCTATTTTAAAGGAAAATATCAGTGTCTGATTCAAATTAATGAATACCCCAAGCACAAATGAACAAATGGGTAAGAAAATGTTTGCATTATACTTACCAAGCATTTCACCACTTTGAGAAACAATTGCACCATCATGTTTTTCTCCTTTGCCTTCAATATGAATTTCTGTGGAAGTTGTAACTGTGGCATGAGTCAATCCATGGGTTCCATTTGGTACATTCACTAGTTCCCTTGATAAATTATGTATCTTTGGAATAGAATTATGCATATAACAATTCTCACATAATTGCTCGGAATGCAATGTGAATTTTGGAAAGCTACAGCTTGTGCTTCCTGAGAGCAATGATTTGTCAGACCCTCCTGACACTGCTTCCTCAGATACCTTTGAATCAGAAATGGTATTAGGACCTAGTTGGCCATGAACAAGGTGCTTGAACTCCCAATGGTCCTTTAGCCCCATGATAGGCAGCGCATCACTAGCCTTCTGCACTGAGTCGCCAGATTTACTGCCATTATATGTTGGTTCAACATCCATGTTACTATCATTTTCAAGGAAGGAAGGATTATGTTCAATATTACACAGCATATCATGGTGCTTGAAATCACCATCTGTTACAATTGTACCATGAATTCTTACTTCTTCAGATGAATGACTTAAGACTGGATTATCATTCAATGACAGTTCCTGCAAATGAGGGGGCTTTCTGTTTCACAGTGTTGGAACTAATCTCCAACTCGATGACATCAAAGGTATGGAATGGCAAGGAATTACTTCTTTCAGTCTCAAAACTCTTCAAAGTTCCCTCTATCAGAAAATGAGAGTCATCCTGTACACATAGTTTGAGGCTAGCAGACTCAATTTCAGGCAAAGTGGGTGAAAGAGGCATCTCTATTGCAGCTCTATACCTTCTTTCATCAGTATCGCTATCCAGATCAAGTAGCTTCATATAATCCCCACATATCATCTTCTCAAAAGAAATTAAATCAGCCTGCTTACTGCAAACAGCATTAGATGGCTCTTCCCTGCATACAGCATTCTCTTTCATCTGAAAAGGTTTTGCCATTTCACGGAGGGCGCATGGAACCCTACTGTCTTCTGTTTCATACTTTTCTGCTTGCTTCTGAACGTCATTTTGATTCAAGTATAGTACATCATTCTTCTGCTGCTTACGTAGCATTTTGTTACTCCTGTGTTTGCAGGATTTTTTACTGCGATCATTATGATTTTTGGCACAAAACCCCTTTCTGTCATCCAAGTACTCTGAGATCCCAGAATTTTCCACGCCTGAAGGGATATTACCTTTTCTGTTCAAAAGATATTTTAACTCAGATAGTTTCTCTCCTATCTTCAAATGCAACTGACCATCCTCAGAATATAACCATGCAACAGATTCTAGAGCATCTTGGATCCTTCTTTTTTTTCTGCGACTATTAGACGCCTGATCCACTACACTTACTGCAGATGAATTCAGGCATGCATTTATTACATTTCTTTGGACAGACGTTCTATTGTTATTCTCTGTCACCACCCCAATATTTTCTGTTTGCCTAGTTTTAGCCACTCCACCAGACAGTCTCAGAATGGATGATCTCTGATTGGAGCTCTTCTCTGCTACTTCGGTTGATGCAGTGGCAAATAATGCATCCTTTCCCTGTGAGCCCATGAACTTGCTATCAGAAAAAGATGTTGCAGTGGAACATACGGCAGAACTTTGTGACTTGATTCTGACAGAACCTCCAACTGGAGGCTCCAATTCAGAACTAATACCTGAGGTTGGCCGGGTACAGCTTCCTCTAGATAACTGTAGGCGAGGGCATTCCCTGGCAGAACAAGGGTGATTAAGTGAATTTGTATAGCATATCTCTGGCAAGCTAAAATCACTTTGCGAGTTAAAATTGCATGGTTGGGGACCCAAAAGGTTGTTCTGCAAGTTGCAGCCCCATAGCTCTGGAGATTCGCCGTTCTGCATAACAAGTTCATGAGTGCTTGAAAGTTAATAAAACAGAAAAGGATCACCAAAGCATTTTGTTACTAAAAATTTAATAAATATTTCGAGCAAAATGAGAAAGACATAAAATTATTAAATGCATTTGCAGGCAGAGTCTGGATAAAGCATGGATATGGGTGTGGCAGGCAGCAGAATAAAAGAAGCTTGAATTGCAAGGCTGGAGTATCATCTTGGGGGCAAAACATCTCATGCACCAAAACATGACTAATCAGGCTTGTTGAAGAATTTTATGACAATGTCACGTAGATACTCTCCAGCTTTCTGCAAAAGAGTAAAAGAGCATCACCTAGATGCTGCACTCTCAAAAATGAGTTATCTCAATCTCCTGATGTACAGTTCATGAGAAAAAGCTGAGTTAACAACTATCATGGCTGTTTTCCCAGGGGTAACTAAGGTCAAAGTTTGGAAAAACTGAGCTTATGTCATCAGTTTTTGTCTTCTAATTCAAGAAAAAGAGAGAGAGAGAGAGACTGCCAAGATGACTGTAAAGTTTAAAGAAATTCATCATAGCTATTATATTAGTAAGACGTAAAAATTATATATCAGCATATATACTATTTTCATTATCTTCATGCAGGCTGACAATGTGTCTTAAATTTGCAAAATTATCGTTTCCTATGCAATATTCTTTGGCATTATAAAAGAAGATTTAGAAGCATGCCTGATTAATAAGAGAATCTTGTTCATTTCATGTTCTCCATCACATGATCAAATTTTTGCATGGAAGAGTAGCTTTCATAATTTAATTGTGCAGACCTATGCATCCATAATATTCCTGTGAATTTGACACCTACTAACGAACAATTACTTGTGGCAACTAATGCTAAGGTTACCTCTAGATAGGCAAAATTGTCATTGTTCAGGTAGTGCATATGACAAATAAAGATATTAGATACAAACCTTTGCCAGGCTATCTGTACCTTCCATGCTGCATGATAGGAAGTCGTAAAGGACATTAAAGCGGCAAGACATTTGCATGAAATCCTGTTTTAAGAGAGAAAGCTCTTTCCTTATAAACCTATTTTCTGCTTTCTCTAGTTTATTCATTCTTTTAGCATGCTTTACTTGCTTCTTTTTTAGCTTGAGTTGCTCTCTTAGAAGCTTGACATCTGCAGTTTTGATGTTTGTTCCGCCATTAGATCTTTTATCTCCAAAACATGAACAACCCCTTACATCTCTTCCGGTAGATAAAATCTCCTCGACTTTCCTCTGTAATTCTTCACTCCTTTGCTTCTCCTTCTCCAGCCTCTGGGACAAATTATCTGCCCTGTATTTTTCACCCATTGCCTTTTTCCTTTCTACTTCCATGAGCCTTCTCTGTTCTTCTGCTTTTGTCCTCTCCATATCAGCACGTTCCCTTTCTCTGTTTATCTTCTGCTTCTCGGCTTCAACCTTTTTATTTGCATCATCTGCTTTGGAGATCTCCGCAATCAACTTCTCTCTTGCTTCATTAGCTTCCATCTTTAGTTTTTCAAGGCAAAGCCTGTATTCATCAGCTTTGTTCCTTGCAATCTCTACATGTTTCTTTACTTCTTCTACCTTGCTTTTCTCCACTTCCACAAATTTCCATGCTTCAGCAGCTTTTTTCTTCTCCACCTCAGCATTCTTCTTCTCAGAATTGCTTCGCTTTTTCTCTTCATCTAAAAGTTCCTTGAGCCTTCCTACTTCTCCCTCTGCCTCCAAAATGCGAATCAGGCCACTTTCATCATCAGCCTCACTTCTCGAACTTCCACTTTTCTGACAGGAGGACATCTCAGCCTTCAAGTCATGCATTTCTTTCTCCAACTGATTTCTAATAGTGGACTCCTTTTCTTTTGCTTCTTTCTCTCGCCCTGTCCCGTGCCCGCTCCTCTTCATAAGCTGCATTAGAATTCTCATCTGAGTTTAGAAGACCTCAAGGCATAATGACATAAAAGACAATTATTGAACTGAATTCCTATGAGAACAGAAACCAGATCATGATAATACATGTTTATTCATAAAATTAAAAAAAAATCTCTCTAAGAAAATGCTAATACAAGGGTTTTCCTAAAAAATAATTAAAACAAAAAATTGTTATAAGATGTGATTTTAAGGTGATGACTCTAGGGGACATGACGAGAGTCCTGACACCTGGGGTGATGGTTATGCTAGGGTAAAATAGACCAATGAGTACAGATGAGATGAAAATGAAGACAGAGGAAAACGAATAGAAGGCAAGGGAGATATATTGGGGTGATCTCAACCTAAATAAGACTTTGGCTGAATCCTAAGTGGAATAGACCACAGTGGCATTATGGGCTCCATGAAACACCAAAAACACAAACATATTGAAGGGAATCACTCCACTTTAGTCTTTAGTTGCCAATCCTCCTTAACAAGGGAGCATAATCAGACCTGCTTTCTATGAATTATGAACTCCCTCTGTCACAACCTTACAAATTTATAAGCCTGAAAAGGGTGATATTACCCACCTTATTAGTTTGCTTAATCTAAGAGAAGTCCTTTGGTTGTCTAACAGTTTTTCACGTAATGTCCCATTATTGTTTTTGTGCCTAGCCCACCGAAATGTTGCACAATCTCTTAACATCTTGTGGGTAAAAATATAGCAACAGAACATGCTGCTGCTTAGGGCTTTCGTCTCCTTAACCAACCACGAATATGCAGCATGAACTTTAAACTGTCGATTTCATGATCGGTTCGACCCAAAGGGGTAAGAATATGTTATAACAGTATCAATTCAAAAACAATTTAGGGATTCAAATTCTTCAGATTTATTTATGGTAGCTATCTAGACTCGTCATTTCTCCTGATTTAATTCAACCAATAAATTAACCTTCAACCATGAACTACGAAGCACAGTGATCCACAAATCTGTCGAGAAAATAACAATGCAGCAAATAATGCCTATGGGAGAGGGAGAATCCACTATCGAATCTGTGATTCTTAGCCTTACCCTTCTTGAGATTCTGATTCTCGTTCAGGAGCTTATTCGTTTCGTTCTCGAGGAGCTTCACGGCCTGCCGGAGAGCATTCCTCTTCTCTTCCAGCTTCTGATACCGTTTCTTGATCTGAAACAAAGAAACACCGCACAACAATCGTCACCATGGATCAGAAACATAAAAGATTCAAAAATTCGGCGGAGAACTGACGAAAGAGAAGGGATCTGAATCTCACCTCCGCGCAGCACGGATTCAGGGGTTCGGGTTCTAACGCTATGTCGGCCGCCATGGGAGAAGAGATGATGGATAGCAGCGAGTTTGGGGGATTAGGGTTTCGAAGGCATGGCCAAGAGACGATTAGGGTTTCAGCGCTGCGCGGTGGGAGACGCCGCCGTTGCTACTGAGTGATGGTTTTGCATTGAAGCGGAATAAAACCCTTCTAAAACCCTTCGCACGCGTAAAAATAATATGCCACCGCCCAGGCTTGAGTAACCGCCTTTAAGACGCGCGTGAGTCTGATGGAGATGCGCCCTAATGCGGCGTTCCGTGATCTAAATCGGATCGCCAATAACTTTTATTTTAAAACAATTTGATCCTCGATATCTCAAATCATCATATTCATTTACTATATTTTAATAATTTAACGACATCACATTTCATAAAAATTCAAAATCACTAGACACATATATCCAACAAACCTTAGTATATTTCATAAAATATATTTAATAATTATATAAAAATATATTATAATAAATGATTAATATATTAATTATTAATATATTTTATAAAAATATATTTATTGATCTTATAAATCATTAATTCTATAAAAATATATTAATCAATATTATAGAATTAATATTTTTATTTATGCTTATAATATATTATTATTTTAATAATAATATTTATTTTGATTAGAAAAATAAGATAAATAGGAGTAATATATTAAATAATTTCAATGTATAAATATAAAGTACAATATATATATTTATTATATTTTAAAATTATAAATGAATAATAATTATAATGACAATAATATGAATAATTATATATATAATATAATATATACTATAAATACAATATATATAATATCAATATAATATAATATGTAAGGTTTTTTTGCATGGATATCCTTCTAAATATCGGATTTTGCATGAATACCCTTCCAAAATTGATATTTGCATGTATACCCTCGTAAAATACTTGTTTTGCTATTCTACCATTTTTTATTCTTATTTTTGCATACGTACCTATGTCATCTAATGCCGTTAAAAAATTAACGGTTTCAGGTTAAAATGACTAAAAGATCCTTAATAGGTAGGCGTGCAAATAGAAACATTTATAAGGAAGGGTATACAAGCAAATAGTAACTTTACAAGGATATTCATGCAATTTTTTATATTTAGAAGGGTGTGTATGCAAAAAAGAATTCTAATAGAATAATAGATGGAAAGAATTTAGATACATTAATTAATGTGATAGCCTTCATAATCCTGTATTTATTAGTTACTATCTTCTCTCTAGGCCTTGGAAGAAACTTTATCATGAGCATCCTCTCCATAAAACACTTTGGAATAGAAATAATTGTTCAAAACCTATTGCACCAATGCAGAGCATCATGTCAGGGATTCTTATACATGAAGAAATGCACCTTCCCTCTTTCCTTATTCGGGAGTCTGATGGTCATGTTACAATCTAGTGGGCAATTGCACAATCAAATTGGATTTACTCTAAATCTTGCGTCTGAAAAGATGACATATCTACTAAAGACAACGATTCCATTTTCCTAAGACCATTCCAGACACACAAAACAAGAAAGTATCATTCCAACCATTTCTTAACTCCCATATAAAAATCACGACAGCGTTCTTCAATAGTAAAATGAGAACTGAATCACTTGAAAGCAAATAGCAAGCAAGTTTGTTATGTTACTAGTCAAGAATGAACAATGTGGTATTCGCAGGATCCCTAAACTTGAAGGCCAGCTCCTTCAAGAACCTAGGCTTGTCATCTCCTCCATACGTGATCGAAACGGCCTTCTTCAAACCCCGGGCATTTGGGCTGCCCACCTCCTTTTAACTCCGTTAGAACAATCATTATATTAGGGATATTTGTACAATAACATAGTTTTACAAGGGTATACATGCAAATATCAATTTTGAAAGGATATTCAAGCAAAATCCGATATTTAAAAAGGATATCCATAAAAAAAACCCCTAATATATAATACTAATATAATATATTAGGTATGGATATCCTAATTTTTTTTATTTGAGAGCATTTTGTCCCTAAATTTTAGCTCAAAATCATAGGATGATTTTGGATACCCAACCTCAAGGACTAGTTTTATACCATTGGGTTAGACAATGATTTGAGATCACTACCTATATTGTTCTCTTACTTCAACTCAAATTCATAGCAATTTCTATTTGATTGTGTTTATGATTGTACTATTTACATGCACCCAACCTGAGTTATAAGAAAAACAAACTTGGCTAAGCTTTTGAAAAAACAAACTTGATTTAAAGTTTGATTTATACTATTATGATGATAAATAACCATCATCATAAGAGAGAGAAAAAAAGATGGACAAATGGTTATCTGGATTATCAAATAAAAATTAATAGTCCATGTAGATTGATAAATTTTATAATAGATCAATAAAGTCGCCATAGTATTTTATTTATAATAAAACTGTAAATAGAATTAGATTTTCCTAATAGACATCGTAGAGACAAGTTAATTCGTGTTCCTTTTGTTAGTTAAAATCATGGTTAAGATTATTTTTTTTAATTAGTTCTATTAAGACTATTGTATGGAGATTGATTGGATCTTGGTCATGTGAAGGTAAATATTTGAAAAAGGATCCAAAGTTTGAGAATCAATGTGGTTGGAAATCTTGATGTATACCATGATATTTTGCAATTAATTTCTTAAATGCATGTAATACTTACAGAATGATAAGCTAATATCTAAAAAATTATTTAAAATTTCTAATTTAATATTAAATTAAATCTATATACATAGAATGATAAATATGAAGAGAGTAAGATTAACTTAAAGTTAAGCACATGATCTTAAATGTTCCATAACTTTGTAATAACTTATGATCTTATAGTTTTGAGTGATGCTAATAATAGTTAACATATGGTTGTGCAATTTAATATTTTTGTTTATTTTCATTTTTATTTTATTTTATACAGCAGCGACTCACACTTGTCAAGCATAAGTGTAACCAATAAAGTCAGAAAAAGAGTATATGATGGAGAGAAGAAGGAACAGACTCGTGATTCTTCCAAAGAATCTCTTCTGAATGATGTGCAGCATAGGAAGCGACCCAGTCCACCGTGTGTTTCCTCTCGATAGAAGTAAGAGACCCAGAAGGAACCAAACTCTTTCCGAGCCCGCATATGTCCTGAAGTAGTGGTGTCGGTCATCGCAGTTGAGCTGGCCTCAAATTGTTTAAGTCTGGGCCACACATGTAGATCGAGACTAGAAGATTAATTTCAACACAAGTTTCGCTTGGACCTGCCAAAAGTTTTTTTCGTTTTAGGCTTCGGGCAGGGTTCAACATGATGCCCGAACCTGACCCAATTAAGCTTGACTAGGCCCAAAGCCTGTGCCTGACTTGGCTAAGGCCAACTGGTCCCAATGTCAAGGCCCGACCCGACTAAGCGCAACAGTTCTGAGGTCTGGCCCGAATCAAATCACTACGAGAAGAGCAAATAAATTTTTGTGCATAGATAGATGAGGAACTTCTTCGCTATTTAGCAAATAACAATTAGTATTTCAAGGACAAACCCATCTTCTTCTTGTTAGGAAATCATCAATCATGCAATTCCCTCTAAGAAAAGAAACCACCAATCTGTCAAATGCTGTTGAAGATGCAGAGTTATTGAAAATTAGTAAGAAAAATATAGAGCCGTTGGAAACTAATAAGAAAGATGCAGAGTTGTTGGAAACAAATCATCCATCATACAATTCTCTTCAAAAGGAAACCACCAATCTGTCAAATGTTATGAAGATGCAGAGTTATTGAAAACCAATAAGGAAGATATAGAGCCATTGGAAACCAATAAAGAAGATGCAGAATTGTTGGAAACAAAGAAGAAATCTCTCCAATGTTCTAATTGAGCTATTAAAATTCTTGTAATTATTTTTCTTCCTATTATATTGTTGTAAGGTTTTCTATTTATAGTCAAATACAATCACCTCAAATCAAGGAGAATTTCACCCAAAAAACTACTAGATAAATCTTTCTTCATGGTATCAGAGCTAGATTATTGCTAATGCTCTTAAAAAAAACACCATCTGATCCACAAAAACCCACTCTTCTGCTCAATTTAGTATAACTCACCTCCATAGCTTCTCCAACAATTGCTATCGGTAACTTTGTTACCCTCCACCTAAAAATAGATAACTATCCTCTCTGAAGGGAGCAAATTCTAATCCTTGCGCAAGCCAAGATTTGCTTGGCTATCTCGATGGGGACACACCAGAACTCATGCGAACTATTGCTAGGTCAGGATCATCCAACACTAGCTCCATTCCCAACCCCGAACATGCCAAGTGGAAGAAGAATGATCTTCTTTTAAGAGGGTGGATCATTGGAAGCTTAACTGAAGAAGCCTTCGGTCTTATTATTGGACAGCAATCAGCTGCCAAAGTCTAGAGCGCTCTTCAAGAGGCGTATGCCCAACCTTCTTAGGAGAGGCAATTTATGCTTCTACATTAGTTGAATTCTCTTCACAAAACTTCTGAGATGGCACTTGATGATTATATTTGTGAGTTTAAGCGAATTTTCGATAGTTTGCTGCTATGGGGTGACCTATCTCTGACAAAGAAAAGATTTTTTCTCTCTTAAATGGCTTAGGTACTCAATATGAACCTTTTGTTTCTTCTATGCTTAAACCACCTACTCCATCCTATGGTGAGATAATTCCTTTACTTCAAGCCTTCGAAATTCGTACTAACATCAACAAACACCACTCTTATAGCTATGCTGCATTTTTTAGTTAGCATAACAAAGGCAACAAAAACAAAGGTGCATTCGTGGTCATAGAAAAAATTATTCAGGCAAAGGTAGAGGACCCACTCGTTCAAATAAGCCTGCAAACCGTAATGCTGCTCCACCAACCAAACCTACTGGATTCAAGACCTCGGGTCACTCCTCCAATGCAACTGTTCGTTGTCAAATTTGTAAAAGGCATGGACATGAAGCCCTTGTGTGCTGGTTTCGCTATGATCAGTCTGATGATGACACTCCAAATCAAGAGGCGTTTGTTGCTTTGCAAATTCGTGATTCTTTGGAAGACTAGGAGTGGACAACTGACACTGGAGCATCATCTCACATGACGTCAAATGCTGGTATGTTGCGTAATCTCAAACCTTATAGAGGCACTGATCATGTGATGGTTAGTAATGGTATGATGTTATCTATTACGCATATTGGCCAAGCTGTTTTGCATCATAAATCACATACTTTTATTCTTGACAATGTCTTGATTGTTCCAGATTTAGAACGACATCTTTTATCTATCAGATAACTAACTAGTGATTATCCTATAAATTGTAAATTTGATGATTTTGGCTTTGCTATTAAGGAAAGGTTGACAAACAGGATCCTTTTTAGAGGAATCAAAGGGGTAATTTGTACACAATCAAGACATCGCTAGAGGCCCACTTTTTTATACATTTTCAGGCGGTGAACAGTGAAGTTTGGCACCGACGAGTTGGCCATCCACAAGTTATTGTTGTTCAAGCTTTGCATTCCAAAGGACTTCTTCGATTGCGAGGAAAAAATAAATTTTAGGTTTGTAAAAGTTGTCAGTTAGGCAAACTTAGCAAATTACCGTTTTTACCTTGCTTGGATAATGACTATAATCTATTTGAAAAATTTCATTGTGATCTTTGGGGACCTGCGCCTATTAGTTCTAATGATAATTTTTTATACTATGCTTGTCTTGTTGATGATCACAATAGGTAAATGTGGCTTGTTTCCTTGCAAAAAAAATCTGAATTCTTTAACTATTTTCGTGCCTTTGTTGCTTATATTGAGAGACAATTTTTCCGTAAGAACAAAATTTTGTAAAGTGATGGCGGGGGTGAGTTTGTTAGCAACGCTCTCACTAATTATTTGCAGGAGCTTGGTATAGTCCATCAATTGTCATTTCCACACACCCCGGAACAAAATGGTCTCGTTGAACATTGCCCCGAACCATACGTGAGCTTGGCCTTACTATGCTATATCACTATGGTATGCCAAAAATATTTTGGGTGGAAGTCTTTTCCACCGCTTACCTTTTAAATTACTCGCTTA
>NW_024069339.1:0-55489 GCF_009389715.1 Phoenix dactylifera
TGAGGACCTGAAATCACAAAGCATGATGCTCCTTGGACTGCAAAAGTTAAGGAATGTTGTACTTTTAATACAAAACAGATACCAAGGACAGGGAGTGTCAATAGATGGCCTCAATTGTCAGCACACACATTAACCACTCCTAGCTTTAAATAACCCATATCTCAATTATCAAGCTTACCTTCTATGAAATAATATTATATGAAATGAATCCCATTTTTTTTTCTTAAAAAATGACCATAGCTGTCTATTCAACTGTAGGATCTGTTTGGAAAGAGACAGATTGCCCATGAATAACCTCCTTCAATCAGAGGAGTTGAGACACGGTTAAATATGTCAAAGGTAGTTCCAGCAAGACTGGGAGGGAAGGAAGTAGGCTGCAATCCCATTATTCCTATATTTTCAGAGATAAGTTAAACCATCTCTTTATTCGAATTTCTTATCCTAATTTTTCAGGATTACTTGTGTCTACCACTTCTCTCAATCTGCTCCAATGTATCTGCTGCTTCTTAATTCCTTTCCAAGTGATATTGCACATGGATTTTCTGTCCATGATTCCAAACATGCCCTTAGTAGCCAATATTATCCATATCATATACATATATATTTGCTGAAGACCAATTCTTGTTGATCCACCAAAGGAGTTGTGTGGCCTAAACTTCATGATGTTTATGTGCATTGCTCTAAAAGAGATGATCGCACTATTAGAGGTTCTAAAATGTTAATCTCTACCTACTATAATCTAGAGTTTATACTAATCTAAGAGAAACTTTTCAAAAATAATTGCAAAGAGAAAATGGTAAGTGAAATTAAGAAGTAAGGTGATATCATCCTACTAACTAGTGCCAGGGACAAATTCAACAAGGCCTCTTTCATCCCTACAGTTAAAACTACTGAAAGAAATGCTGAAATATTTTTTTTCTTGCTATGGACTGAAATCAGAAAGACCAAATCTCATAGATCCCAAGATTGTTGAACCATCACCTTTTTAATTTGAAATAGTATTATTTAGGTCTTTGCCATTTCAACTTCAATGCTATGCTGCTGCTTCTTGGAAAGCTTGACATTCAAACCTCTATAAATTTATTCACTAACATTATATGCTTGTACCTAAAGCACAAGGGCTTTGCATTGACCAATGAATAGCTTTATATATCTTCCCTAACAATCAAAGGCCACAACTAATAATGCTCACATCTCTATTTACGTTCTCATTTTACATAAGCTCTAATAGCCAGTTCAAAGAACCATCAAATATGAATGTAGAAAGTGAACTTCATAATATCATTTATTTCCTCTCATACCTTAATAGATCTTGGACAGACTTCATAACATCATTTATTCCCTCCCATGCCTTAATAGATCTTGGACAACCAAAGAAGATATTTACATAGTAACATGTTTTTTTTTTTGTCATTGTCTGATTCCATGTTACTTCAAAACTTTGTAGATGGCATCATCATTTTTAAGCCTCATAGCAAAGCTACTAACCTATGGTTTACTACTTAATTTCCACTCCAACTGTAATTACTGGGAAAATAAAAATAAAATAGGATTCAAGCATTCAATGAAGAAAAACTCAACTCTGAAACTTGGAAGAGGACTTGTTTTCCCTTCTCTTTGGGGATTATAATGATAGAGGGTCAACGGTCTCCTAAAGCAGGTTAACATCAAAATTATTAGGAACCAAGACTCAGGAGAGCACATACTTGTAACAATCAATATGGTAACAAAGTTATTGCATTAAATATATCTGGAAAAGTGAGATAGAAGGTAAAAGTCGATGAACGCGATGATGATGATGATCGATGGAATTAGGCACCATATAAACATAGAAGGGTAAACAAAGGGCTAAACTTGCAATAGTCAATGAGGCAACAAAATTAAGATATCAAATATACCTGTACAAGTGAGAGAGAAGGTAAAGTTAATGAAAGTGATGATGATAAATGGAGTTAGATGATACAAAAACATACAAATGGTAAAAGAAAGAACTAAACAGAAGAGAAAATTTGACTTATTTATGGCCCCCACAATGGTTACAAATGCCAGAATAGTTCTAGACTAAAATTTTGATGGATTTCATGGATCAATTGCCTTCATCCCATGACAAAAGTTAAAATATGATCATTGTGAACTGAATGAGCGAATAGGCCCACTTTGTTGCTCTTTCCCACCCATACTTGCCAAATAACATCGTTCAAGTGCCCATAGACCATTTTCTTAAACCTACATGGTATGCATATCTTTATTGACACCATCACAATGTTCTCTTAGCATATTTTGATAATAATCTTTTAGATCCCAAGGAAGCAAATTAGAAATGAACACGCCCTATCATCTGCAAATTAATGACCAGATAGACATGGTCAAATTTTGCTTGGAGACATTTAGGGTGTTTTGCAGTGTTTTCAGTAGATAAGCCCAAGTTCATTAGTTGTATTTGGAAAAATAGTGGTAAATTACTGCTCTACACGTACCAATTGGCCTGATGCCTTACGAAGTTGTTATGGCTTATGCACTCCTACATCACCATTATATCCATCGGAAGGTGGACAGGTTAAGGCTATGGAGGCTCAATCATATAGACATAATAAAACTATATGTTTTCTCGCGAGAATTCACAGGATGAAATATACACACATTCACTGTTATGTCCATCAGAAGATATAAAGAGACAAAAAAAAAAGAAGCAAAAAAACATTTCTCATAAGAATTAACAAGATAAAATGTGTACATACATACATACATATAGACAAACACAAACACACACATATACGCACGTACATGTATGTATGTATGTACGTACAGCATGAATTCCACATGTATCAAGTTTAAATTTTCGTGTCAGGAATTCTTTTATTTCAACTTTCAACTTTGCAAATAGACATCAATGGATTTGGGGATACACTGACCTATCTCCCTGATTTTATGGTCTTTTTCCACATCTCCAAAAGTTGACCGAGTTGCTTATAGGTAAGGCTGCTAAAAAGATCCTATATGCACTCGTTTTTCAATCTTTGTAAGTTAAGAAAGAGAGGGGGCTACATGCAGTGCTACCACCTCTTAACTTCACGTTGAGGTGCATTTTGAGCCTATGGCAATTCTGAATTTCCAGATAAACCATAAGGTTTAGTGCTGGCTGAAATGTTGGTGCAATGTCACATGAGACACAAAGATATTGCTTGGGTAATCAGGCAGCAGTTACATCAAAATTTCCGTATTCTGAACCTTGTCGGCAAGGTTCTTTGTTCCTAACTATGCTGTCTTTAGAATTTTAGACCGCTTGTTGCTGACTATGGTATCATGGATTATCTTGGTGTGTCCCTTGAAAGAAGGCTTTTTTTTTTTTTTGTCTCTGCAGTTCTTCCCTCAGAGCTTATTTGCATCAAATTCCTATGTTATTTTCCATACAATATATATTTCTCTACCGCAAAAGCTAATAAAAAAAGCTGCAAGATTGAAAAAAATTGCAGAATCTCACAAGTAATACCAACTAAAACCATTCTTTTCAAAATTAAACTAATATCAGGATGAATAAATTAAGGAGGACTCACGCCTTTCAATTGTCCGATCTGTCTCCGGAGGCCGGTGATCTCGTCATCCAACTCCCCGTGAATCGGATCGATCCGCAACTGAATCTCGTCGGAACTCGCCACAGGCCTCGCCGTGAGGCCTTCTCTGAAATTCGAAAACCCCCAAAACGAAATTTTATTTAGAAATTCAGCTAAAAAGCTATTAAAAAGAGCCGATTAAATCCATCACAAAGGGATAGAAAACGGGACAAAGCTAGGGCTTTTGAGGGGACCTGGATCGCAGAGGCCCGGAGCCATAGAGATTTGCCATTGGAAGGAAGAGAGAGAAGAACTCCCCGCTCCGCCGAAACTGGTTGAATTGAATTGAATCGAAGAATTAAAACAAGAGACGATAATAGAAAAAAAAACGGAAACTAGAAGGACGGGTCAAAGCCGGTTGCTCTTGTGGATTCGGGTCTAGATTTTAACGACTGGCGCCGTACGCGTCTGTTTGAGTGCCGACCGACATCCGCGCCCGCACCTAATGTAATAAAACCCTCAAAAGTATAAACGGGATCTTCTTCAAGCCCGTTATCTTTTAGACCGATCCATACGGTCCACGGAACTAAAATTTATATATACTATTCTGGGCCAATTTAAGCCCATAAAATATACATGAAGGGTGACATACATCATCCCAGCTTAATGTAAACCATTAGAACATAAATCTTGCTTTTTGGGAAAAAAATAAGAAATATAATGAGAATAAGAAGAATTTTCTATTAGGTTCCTAATAACAAACAACTAGGATCCACTCTTGCTTGTAGGTTATTTTACAGAATTCTAAATTTTATAGAGAATTGAAAGGATCAGAACCAAATTTATATTTTTCCATGAAAATTTTCTTATGTAAGAAAATATAAGGGGCAAAACAATTATAAATTTAAAATCCAATTCGAATAGGCCAAATAAAATATATATGATTTTAAAAGAAATATGACTTGTCAATTAACTAGTTTTATAATCCAACAAAATCTTTCAAATTAGAGCAAGAGCCAACAACTAGTTAACAATTGGAATATATGATCCGATCAATCTAACTCTGTAGGATTTGATGCATGTAGATATTCAACTTTTGGTAGTTTTCTTGAGATGACCAAGTGTCATAACCTATCACACCATGAACCGGTGGCACAAGTGAAACCCTAGGGTTTCTCTTGAGATGACTGGAGAGGAGAAAGGGAGAGGGCAGAATGCATCCGAACTCTCTTTTCTTTTATTTTAATAAATAGGTTGGCTGATGTGGATCCCATAAATATGTGGCACTTCCTGATTGGACCAGTTTACGACTAAGCTGGTCTACCTAGTCCAACTAATAATTTCTCCTTATGTCGAGGTTAAGGAACCAACATATATATATTTCTTTATTTCAAGAAATTTTTAGAAAGTTGGGACCTTAGCAAAGTGGTAGTAGACTTTTCGTGGCGCTCTCACTTATCAGTCACTTCTGACAAAAAATTTAATTTCTTTTTCTTCATTCCTACCTATTTAAACTAGTGGCAACCTTCTATACACTTGTAAGCTAACAATCAGTTAAACCAACGGCAAATTTCTTACCACTTGCTTAAATTGAAAGAAAGTCTCCTATCACGTAGCCTCTCTCTTTGCCAAAAATTTCGACTCCAACCATCCCTTTAACTCATAGCAAGTTAGTGCAACCATCCTATGGGATCAGCAATAGGCAGCCTGCTGCCTATTTAAACCAGTGGTAAGGACTTTGCCACTTTGGCGACAAAATTTGTGCCACTTGTTTAAATAGGTGGATAGAATTTTGTCTCTGATTTCAAAAAAATGATCTGTCTAGATCTACTAGATTGCACTAAAAATTTGAATCCAATAGTTTTATCTATGACCCTACACTACTAGTATAAATACCCCACTACCCCTAGGTTGTTGGCATCCACCATCAATTCTAGTGAAGCTACTTAGGTTCATGCGAGGGACATCTTGGTGTTTTAATAAGTGCCAATATACCGACTAGGAGATTCCAAAATTCTCTCACCGGCAATAGTTGGTGATCTTGCCTGAGAGCCAAAAGTTTCATCTTCCACAAGGCAATCTAGCCAAAAACTTCATCTTCTCCAAAGGGATTCTCTTCTTTTCTTTTATCTATTTTTCTTTTTACAATCATTCTAGAATAGGTTTTCATATCTACCTTAGCTCCATTTTGACACCTTATCTATGCTCATTTTGTTTTTTTGGGTTTTGGGGTTGCTGTGGGTAGGGGCTGTGTGGTTTAATAGGGTTAATGGAGGATTCTCTTTACTGTTATTGCCAAAGATAACTATTCATTCATCCTTAGCCTTAATGGCGATGAGCTGAGATCCATCCCCATCACGTGCCTTGAGTAACCTTTTACCAAATTCTACTTTCTTTTCATCCCATGGACTGCAAGACACACCTCATCTCTATGGTCTATGAGGCACAAGTTTGACACATCTTGAGCTTCCTCATCTGAACTCGAGTCCTCACTATTGCTCCATATCGCCATCACAACCTTTTTCTAGAACTTTTTGGAACTTTCTTGATCAAGAGGCAATTGACTTTGAAATATCCCTTTCTTTCTCCATGCTTACCTCCCCCATGGCCATAGGCCTCTTCTTCAATTCTTACTTATCTTCTTCATAAGTTTTATGAACCTCCTAGTAATCAAATCCAACTCCTCATCATCATCGGCTTCCTCCAACTGTTCACTTTTATCTTCATCAATGGCCACTAATTTGAGGGCTATTATTTTCTTCTTCACTGACTCTTCATCATTGTTCTGTTTTATTATCAACTCATGAGTCATTAGCGACCCCAATAGTTTCTCCAAAGAAAGTTTGTTGAGGTCCTTCACTTCTTGAATTTCTATGAATTTTGCCTCCCATGTCCTTGATAAAGATATGAGGATTTTTTTGATAATATCACATTAGTATATGATTTTTCAAGACTCATAGGATGTTGCCCAGTAGATACAACCCAAGAGGGGGGGTGAATTGGGTCTTTTAAAACTTTTAAGCTACTTCTAGTACTTTTTGATTAATTATGCTAAGTTGTAAATATGCGCAGTGTAAGTTAAACTTAGCAACAGTTTGATGTATAGAATGTGACTTGATTAAATATGCTTGCAACTAAAGGATGTGCAGATAAGAGTTAAGCAAGCAGTTTATCTAAGTAAGTGAGTGTGTTGGTTAGACAATAAGCAGAAGCATTACAAACACAAACAAACATATAGTGGTTCGGTGCACCCCAGCACCTACATCCACTCCCCAAGACTTCTTGGGAATTTCACTATAATCCTACAGATTACAGCCGGTTGTTTTACAAGCTCACAACCCAACTTGTTGTTTTACGAGGTCACAACGAACTCGGTCGGTTTTTCCAGGCTCACCGACTAGAACCACTCCGATTGTTTTTCCGGGATCCCAATCAAACCCTTACACGTTGGTTTTACCCTCGGCTAACCAGCAAAACTATCTCCGTTGGTTTTCCCTTTGGCTCACCAACAAACCTTACACCGTTGGTTTTCCCTTTGGCTCACCAACAAACCTTAACCCCTTGATTCAATCCCGTGATTGAATCAAGTTACAAGATAATAAAACAAAGTTTAAAACAAATCAAAGCTTCTTAAACAAGCAAATGTAACAATATAAACAAATAGAGTAAAGTGAAGTCCTCAAACGAGTTTTGAAGATGAAGGAGCTCGACTTCTTCTTTACTTGACCCTCTTCTGATTTGGCACGAAGTAGAGGATCACCGAGGCAGCACACTGATGGAGAGGAAGCTTTGGGATTCACTTGGAAGCTCTTCTTCTCTCTATTTCTCTTTGGATGGCCCTTTTTGTGCTTATGGGAGATTTCCCTTGTAATCTCTTTCCTAAATATTTTCTCCCACTTCCATACCTTCTCCCCTAGCTCTCCTCTTGTTTTTATAGCTTTTGATGGCGTGGAAACAAGAATCTAGCCGTTAGAGACAAAAATAGAGCCGTTGGACACAGTCTGCACTTCCTGACAATATTACCGTTGGGATCGGAGTCGACTCGCGCGATCAGGAGTCGACTCGCCTGTTGCAGGAGTCGACTCGTGCTTTACTGGAGACGACTCGGCCACTGTTCCAAATTTGAATTATGGTGCATCCTCGACTGGGAGTCGACTCGTCTTAATCCGGAGTCGACTCGCCAACTTCTGGAGCTGACTTGGCAATTTCGGAGTCGGCTCATCCACTGAAGTCCGTGGATCCAATTTTGAATTTTGTCCTCTCGAGTCGACTCGACTGTCCTGGGAGTCGACTCGAATCTCAGAGCCCGAACTTCCGATCCTCTGTCTTTTGGCTCATCCAGTCTTGGAGTCGACTCGAACTTCCTTGGAGTCGACTCGGCTCTCAGTTTCCGAAAGTTGGTCTTCTGCCTTTTGACGTGAAGCTTGTCTTGGAGTCGACTCGAGCTGTCTGGGAGTCGACTCGAATCTCAGAGGCAGTAACATGGTTTTCTGTCTGTCGATGGTCGCGGAGTCTCGGAGTCGACTCGTGCAATGCGAGAGTCGACTCGAATCTCAGAGTCCCAAAAATGCTCTCTGACTTTTTCCTTGTGTTCCGCTGAGAGTCGACTCATGCTTTCTTTGGAGTCGACCTGCCAACCATCGGAGTCGACTCGCGTTCCACTGGAGTCGACTCGAATCTCAGACCCGAAAACTGCTCTCTGACTTTTCTGCCTGTGACTCCTAGGAATCGACTCAAACTTCTCCGGAGTCGACTCCGTAAACATTGGAGTCGACTCGAAATCCTCAGGAGTCGACTCGAAGACTATTCTTTTGAATTTTTTCTTTGATTTTACTCTTCCAAATTGAATCCTTTGAACTTTAAGCTTGGGCCAATAAATTGTAGCTTTCTTCCAACTTGAGAGCTTTGGAGGCCTTCTTCCAACTTGCTATGTTCCTTGCAAAATAAATATCTTTCTCCTTGCAACATAAACATTAGTATTTATACTTCAAGGTTTTGTGATCATCAAAATCAATCTTTGGGTCATCAATCTCCCCCTTTTTGATGATGACAAAACTTGGAGTATATGCAATATAAAAGATATTGTTTTCTAGAAGTAATACATAGCTGAGTTGCATGAAGTAGAAGACATGTATATTTAAAACATACTTCATGATAATGCTTTTAGATTTAATCAGCTTAACATAATCAACATATTTCAATTTCAGCTTTGTAATACAATTCAAAAACACAACGCATTATGAGCATATACTTAAAGATTTCTCCCCCTTTTTGACAACATCAAAAAGATAGTGAAACATTAAGCAAAAAGATCAGAATGCTCATATATTTCTTTTCCTTATTGTACTCTGATTTGCAAGTCAAATTATTGCAAGGATATGAATCATATAACTCAAGGCAATAATATTAGAATCAGATTAACTCAAGGCAATTTCAGAGCAGAACACATCGAATGTGATACCACAGATAGTTTTCTAAGCAAGTGTAGGTGGAATCTTTCTTAAGTTAATTCAAGAAGTACCACACGAATGGAAATCTAACCTCTCTTCAATAATAAGTATGAAAGCTTGTTCATTTAGGACCTTTTGCCCAATCTATTAAGTATTTTATCAACCATGAGAGCAATTTAATTAATTTTCTTAATGACTTC
The DNA here is from genome assembly GCF_009389715.1 of Phoenix dactylifera. Classification (NCBI taxonomy): domain Eukaryota; kingdom Viridiplantae; phylum Streptophyta; class Magnoliopsida; order Arecales; family Arecaceae; genus Phoenix; species Phoenix dactylifera. Next base: position 9,202 of record NW_024069339.1, read on the forward strand.
AAAGTTCTTTTATGATAATAGGAGCATTGGGGCACAAATATCAAAATATACATTCATGCAATTTTTGATACATCTTAGAGCTCTTTTAAAGACTTTCTTTTATTTCTTTAGAAAATAAGCACAATTTAATACATAAAATAATGAATTTGCACAAAATTGAAGTTCCAAAGAGCAAGCCAATTAGGACTCATTAGTGAGGTTCAAAATAGATTTTCTAAGAGATACTCAAGAAAATTTAATACATTGTTCTCCCCCTGTTTCATTAAATTAGAGGCTCTCAAGATTTGTAATTTGGTTCATGAGTGATGCATAAGACCAAATAACACGCCTCAAGGTGTATCATAAAAATTTTCAGATTTAAGTTTCAGATGATACATATTGGAGAGTACTAGGATTACTTTTCATTTAGTATTCTTTCTCTCTCCTTTAGCTATAGATTTATGCAATTAAGTCCAATAAGACCTCTCCTTCTGAAATTTTCTTTCTCCCCCTCAATTGATCATTCCATTTAAGAGTTTAGAATCCTAAGATAATGTTCAACAAAATTATCAATCTCAAAAATATATTTTCTATAAGTTTCAGCTTATTTTCATAAGACTCAAGGTTTGAGATAAGACAACCTTTATAGAACTCATCTCAAGGTAATTAAAGCATGTCTTGCAATATAAGGAGGTTCATCAAAATCAATCCATAAAATTCAAAGCATGCATCAAAATAAAGTGTCTTTGGGATAGGATACTGAATATCTAAAGCTCCCCCTTAAAAGATGCATTCTTCTTTAATCATTTTAAATTGTTGAATTTCAGATTATAGTGATAAACGTGAATAACACTGAAATTCTGTAATATCGAGAATGTAGAGTAATCCAGTATTATTCCAAAATTTGTAGTAATTACTCTTTCTAATCCTTTATGAACAAGTTATGCTTTCTCTTAATCTTAGAGAAAATGTATAGAAATATCAATCAGAAAATGATTCATTTGAAGCTTAGTTTCTTTCAACCGTATTTACATTTTCTTTCTTTTAGAATCATTTGAGTGAGCTGAAATATTTCTAGTTTTAAGATCATTCACTCTATTGATGGAAGTTTTTAATAATGTAGGGGAGAAAAACATATAGATGATCATTGTGCAATGTATACATGAAACACAATAAATTCTTTTAATATCAAAATAAAATCATATATTTAGAAATTTTTGTTTGCAATCAAGATCATCGAAAGACACATCATTTGAACCAATATTAGTATACTTTGAAGATAAGAAATGATATGTTTCGGATGCGTATCGGAGCAATCACCAAAGGCATCAAAATTAATTCTGTTTTTCTTTCAAAATCATACTTTGAGATATGTATCTTCCACATTATAGCTCATCTTAAATGATTACAATTGAAAATGCATATTTCAAACATATAAGAGTATATACAGAATCTTTGTATTTAATGTTGAGTTTTGGTACGAATTAGAACATTATATACCAAATTTAAGCAAGTTGAAGGATCAATAGAGATATCCTTCTCTTCTCCTTTTTACAGATTTATTTAACTTTCAGATTTTAACGATGATTGTGAATGACAAATCTGAAATTTCTTTTCAATAAAACCAAACAAAAGATGTTATGTAGCATTTCAAACATTCAATCAAATTATTCAATCATGGAACATTACAACACATTGAGAACCCATAGTTTAAAGCATCATGCCACATGCAAAATACATTGTGTGTTAAGTCATGCATGAAAATATTAAGAACAAGCATGTCAATGATCAAAATCAATTCTTTTCAAAGAAACTCCCCCTATTTAAATGTTATCTTGCACTGATTTCATTTACTTTGTCTTTCATTTTTACTTTCTTATGCTCTATACTCTATTTACTCCCTATCCGGTGGAGTTGGGAAGGGGCACGAGGTACTACCACTAGCCTCCCTCTTGTGCCGTCCCTAATATGCCCTACACCGAATAGTTGGGTCAAATAGTGCCGGGTACTACCACTAGCCTCCCCATTGGCACCATCCCTATGATGAGCAATATAGAAAGGTTAAAATGTTCACTTCTAACTTTTCCTGTTTGAGTGTAATTAGTTACAGATTTTATCTCTTCCAAACGTCTCACAAATGTTCCGAGTATACTATGCTTGTTTTGCTTTTCCTTAAGATTGGAGTATTTGCCTTTACTCAGATTTTTCATCTCTTGAACAATGTCCATTTTCTTTTCTTTATCTCTCTCCCTTTTTGTCATTCTCAAGTAATTTACATGAAAGAGTAGAATAAAGAGATAATCTTATGTATAATATAGATGTGTATTATGCAAACAACATTTTCATTGTGCTCAAGGATTCATAACTTCTCACAAGTTATTTTACATCAAAATTTTAAGCATATACTTGTGTATTTCATGGTTATGACATAGGCAAAGATATATTTTAGTTTGGGCAAACCATGAAATAATTTCTAAAAGTATAAGTCAGTCAATACACATATAGACATGATATCAAAAATTAATAATTAAAGAATTTAATCATGCCATAATAGGATTTAAGTTATTGACTTTGCTCAATTAATTTGTGAGAAAGGTGTCTAAAATTACCTATTCATTATATGTTCTTCAAGCCAAACTAGATTTCTTATGTGTGAACTTTTGGCTGAAGAAGATCCTCTCTCTTGTTTGCATGTGAATGTTTAGTGTATCTTACATGACGATATCCTTCAAGTTGAAATTTCTCATTTTTCTTTCTTGAAGGAAGGTCATTAGTTTCTTTAAGATACAAAGCATTCATCCAACATATATATATTTTTTAATTAGATGACTCAATATGAGATATGACAATAGTTGCATGTTGAGTCACTTTACTCAAGAGATTGCCTAAATATAAGCAAGCACATATCATTTGAACTAAAGAGATAGATTCATTAACCAAGATAGTTCAAGTCAATTTAGTTTAGATTCTATTTGCTTAAGATAATTATCAATAAGATATGTTAACTATGTTTTAATCAATTTATCTTAAACATTTGTTTCTATCAAAATTCAGATTATGATTTATTTGTTATCAATAAAATATGATTAATTAAAGTTAGATTGAAGTCTTGCACACGGTCACATAATGAGCATACAATCTGGTCTACTAGCTGTATGATAAAATAATTATTCTATCATGCTTCAATACAGCTTTAAATAATAGATCTACTTTGCTCATCCTTTACAATTTCTACAAGATGGGGTCATAGATATACCTTCTTCACGCCAATTTTCTATAAGAGTTTTCTTGTGGACTAACGTTGGTCAATGAAGATCCCCTTTCCTGTTTGTCTTAATTTGGAGTTTGAGAGAAGATGTTAATTCATTCATCATATTTCAAACTCACCTTGCAATATAACTATTCATATAAATTTTCATTGGTAGAACAAAAATGATGCCATCAATGTGTGTTATGAGCAAGCAAGATATCATAGATTCTTCTTTTTGATGCTTAGATTTATCACTATTACTTTCTATCAACAAGGTTACCTAAGCTTTTATATATCAAGCTTTTGATGCTTGTTTTAAATCACATATTGCTTTATCATATATGTAATGTGTAATTTTTAAATATGGTGGTTATTTGACATAGATCTACTTTTTAATGAAATAACCACATAGGAGTGAATTCTACACATCATTTGACAGAATATAAAGCTCATGAGTCAAGCAAATGATAGTGGTGATCTTTACTTTTAATCATGCAAGAATCAAGATCTATTTCATCTTTTCTTGATTCAGTCTTTTAGTAGTTATCAATTTTTCTTCATTAAGTGCATTTCTGAAAAACTCAATTTTGTTATAATTATTAACAAGTTTTCAGATTGTTATATGTAAAAGATTAACCATATATAATTTGATCTTAGTATCTTGACAATAAATCATTAGTCTCATAGAGAATAAGACGACTTGATATTTTTGCAACTAAAATCTTTTCATTGAATATTCTATATGCATTGCTTGATGAATGATATCCAAGGATAGACATATCCCTATCAGATTTGGCATTATTTTTCATAAGAACATATCAAGCATAACATGTACGACTGAAAAATATGAAAGATATGCAATGGTTCATTTTCCATTTTTCAGAAGATCAAAAGGAGTTTTTATCAAAAATAGATCTAATAGAAATCATATGTATGACAAGCAGTGATGATAGCCTTTTTTAAAAAATCATTTAAGTAGATGACTATCATACACAATTGTCTTTTTCATTTCTTCAAGAATTCTATTAATCCTATTTTACTTAAGGTGTCCTTGGTGCTGAAAATATTATTTTTCTGTGCACAACTTAACACAAAATTGGTTTTCAATTACTATGCCATGATTTCATAGTTTGCAAACCTTTATCATTTGATCGCTTTTTGTGAGTTTGTGCCAATGCAGAAAATATTTTAATTTGAGAGCCAAGAACAAGGCTAATGTAAGCTTTTGAAAAATTAGTGTTGGAAACAACATCTCTAGATTTAGAAATTATTTTTGTTTGTTTCCTTAGTTAGCATGCATAGTAAAACTTTGACCTTTAAGAGGATAATCTAAATAAGCCTATGGCAAGGTCTTTTGAGATTAAGTACATACTAGCATGAGCTGATTTCATATGCCAAATATGGTTTCTTTAATCTTGGTATTCATAGTGCATATATTCAAAAGCATACCAAGTACACATTATCATATCTATGATCAATAAACAATAATGCCATAGATAAAAACTCTCAATCAAGCATATAGAGAATTCATAGAGTTATTCTTAATAAGTTGATTAATCATTTAGCACCTTATCCATTAGTGAGTAAAATGAAATGATTTGATTATATTTCCAAAAGTATTTTCTATATCACAAAATTGATCACTACTAGCAAATCATATCAAATACTAAAGCACAAATAATGATGAGATGCAAGAATTTCTGATTTCATTATTATTTTTTTTTTGTTAATAACTTTTTAAGTTTCTTTATGTTCCATGGGTACCTTGGTACACCTATGTGTACATCCTCATTTTCTCATTTTGGGTACCCAAGCTTGCTTGAGTCCTTGAGAGTTAGGACATATGGTTCCTTTTGGAACCCATATCTGTTTAATAGTAATAACTTTACCATTGATTTAATTATACTAGAACGATAGGTAAAGTTGTTATTCCCATCCTTTTCATTTTTGAAATAAGTTATCTTATTTAATGGTTTGCTTGGTAAATTGATAACCTTTTTCTCTAGAGATTTATGGCTAAGTGAAGGAGTCAAGCTAAATTTTGATTTATCAAAATCAGCATGTTGGCTTTCAAACATCATTTTTAATCTTTCTGAGCTTACGGTGAATTTGTTAATACAAGATTTTAATTGATTAATTTCTTCGCTTAAGTTTTGATTTTCTTTAATTAAGCTATGATTTTTCTGAATCAATTCTTCTGAAAATGACCTTAAGCATTCATTTTCAGAATTTAGTTTCTCTTGTATTTCATCATTAGAATTTCTTTCTTTTGAAATTTTCAGATTTAGTTTCTAAAGATTTTTATTCTTTACAGCTAATTTTCTACATTCACCATACAAATCATGAAAAGCATTTAATAATTCATCATAAGAAAATTCTTCTTGAAAATTATTTGATGTAAGAGTAGATTCAGTTTTTACCTTGTCTTCTTGTGCCATAAAGCACAAGTCAGTTACCTCTTGTAGTTTCTTGGAGCTAATATCATCATTGTTGCTCCTAACTTTTATTTTCTGGCTTGACTCTTTCTTGGTCAAGGCTTTCTTCCTTTTTATCTCTTTCTTCCTTTCTTCTTGCTTCCTTTTCTTCTTTGTCTTTAGGAAGCTGATTTGCCTCGGAGTCGACTCGGACCTTATTGGAGTCGACTCGGTGAACTTGAGAGTCGACTCTGAGATACTTGGAGTCGACTCGACTGAGGGAGATTCAACACCCTTTTCTGCAGTCTCATTGTTAGTATATATTTGAAGCACATGTGAGCTAGTCTGAGATTTATCATAAATATTTTCTAAAGTATCCCAGATCTCCTTAGCAGATAAGCATGCAGAAATTTCATTAAACTTTGTTTCTTGAATAGCACAATATAATATGTTCATAGCATCAGCATTCAATTGTGCTAAGTCCTTTTCATTAAAAGTTTGAGAGAGTATGTGAAGATCATTTATTATGATTTTCCATAAGTAATAGTTTTGTGATTGAATAAAGATGCGCATGCGTATTTTCCAATGTGTATAGTTTATGCCATTAAATAGTGGAGGTGTATTAATTGATTGTCCTTCTCCTAGAAAACTATCTATTTGAGTTGTCATGATCTTTGGCTCTTGATCGTGAGATTAATGATTAAACTTAGAGCACCTGCTCTGATACCACTTGTTGCCCAGTAGATACAACCCAAGAGGGGGGTGAATTGGGTCTTTTAAAACTTTTAAGCTACTTCTAGTACTTTTTGATTAATTATGCTAAGTTGTAAATATGCGCAGTGTAAGTTAAACTTAGCAACAGTTTGATGTATAGAATGTGACTTGATTAAATATGCTTGCAACTAAAGGATGTGCAGATAAGAGTTAAGCAAGCAGTTTATCTAAGTAAGTGATTGTGTTGGTTAGACAATAAGCAGAAACATTACAAACACAAACAAACATATAGTGGTTTGGTGCACCCCAGCACCTACATCCACTCCCCAAGACTTCTTGGGAATTTCACTATAATCCTACAGATTACAGCCGGTTGTTTTACAAGCTCACAACCCAACTTGTTGTTTTACGAGGTCACAACAAACTCGGTCGGTTTTTCCAGGCTCACCGACTAGAACCACTCCGATTGTTTTTCCGGGATCACAATCAAACCCTTACACGTTGGTTTTACCCTCGGCTCACCAGCAAACCTATCTCCGTTGGTTTTTCCTTTGGCTCACCAACAAACCTTACACCGTTGGTTTTCCCTTTGGCTCACCAACAAACCTTAACCCCTTGATTCAATCCCGTGATTGAATCAAGTTACAAGATAATAAAACAAAGTTTAAAACAAATCAAAGCTTCTTAAACAAGCAAATGTAACAATATAAACAAATAGAGTAAAGTGAAGTCCTCAAACGAGTTTTGAAGATGAAGGAGCTCGACTTATTCTTTACTTGACCCTCTTCTGATTTGGCATGAAGTAGAGGATCACCGAGGCAGCACACTGATGGAGAGGAAGCTTTGGGATTCACTTGGAAGCTCTTCTTCTCTCTATTTCTCTTTGGATGGCCCTTTTTGTGCTTATGGGAGATTTCCTTGTAATCTCTTTCCTAAATGTTTTCTCCCACTTTCATACCTTCTCCCCTAGCTCTCCTCTTGTTTTTATAGCTTTTGATGGCGTGGAAACAAGAATCTAGCCGTTAGAGATAAAAATAGAGCCGTTGGACACAGTCTGCACTTCCTGACAATATTACCGTTGGGATCGGAGTCGACTCGCGCGATCAGGAGTCGACTCGCCTGTTGCAGGAGTCGACTCGTGCTTTACTGGAGACGACTCGGCCACTGTTCCAAATTTGAATTATGGTGCATCCTCGACTGGGAGTCGACTCGTCTTAACCCGGAGTCGACTTGCCAACTTCTGGAGCTGACTTGGCAATTTCGGAGTCGGCTCATCCACTGAAGTCCGTGGATCCAATTTTGAATTTTGTCCTCTCGAGTCGACTCGACTGTCCTGGGAGTCGACTCGAATCTCAGAGCCCGAACTCCCGATCCTCTGTCTTTTGGCTCATCCAGTCTTGGAGTCGACTCGAACTTCCTTGGAGTCGACTCGGCTCTCAGTTTCCGAAAGTTGGTCTTCTGCCTTTTGACGTGAAGCTTGTCTTGGAGTCGACTCGAGCTGTCTGGGAGTCGACTCGAATCTCAGAGGCAGTAACATGGTTTTCTGTCTATCGATGGTCGCGGAGTCTCGGAGTCGACTCGTGCAATGCGGGAGTCGACTCGAATCTCAGAGTTCCAAAAATGCTCTATGACTTTTTTCTTGTGTTCCGCTGAGAGTCGACTCATGCTTTCTTTGGAGTCGACCTGCAACCATCGGAGTCGACTCGCATTCCACTGGAGTCGACTCGAATCTCAGACCCGAAAACTGCTCTCTGACTTTTCTGCCTGTGACTCCTAGGAATCGACTCAAACTTCTCTGGAGTCGACTCGGTAAACATTGGAGTCGACTCGAAATCCTCAGGAGTCGACTCGAAGACTATTCTTTTGAATTTTTTCTTTGATTTTACTCTTCCAAATTGAATCCTTTGAACTTTAAGCTTGGGCCAATAAATTGTAGCTTTCTTCCAACTTGAGAGCTTTGGAGGCCTTCTTCCAACTTGCTATGTTCCTTGCAAAATAAATATCTTTCTCCTTGCAACATAAACATTAGTATTTATACTTCAAGGTTTTGTGATCATCAAAATCAATCTTTGGGTCATCATAGGACCATCAATTATATCATTAAACCTAGTAAACTTTAGATAATAGATTCATTAGGTTCCATTTAAAGAGTTTATATTTATATACAAGCATATTTATCTTAGATTCTTTAACTTGATTTATTCCTTCATATGTAATTTCTAGCCTATCCCAATTTTTTTTAGTAGAAATACAAATAGAAATTTTATTAAATTCATTTACATCTAAGAGTGCTCCTGCGGTGTCTGTCGGACCAAGATGCAGAGAGGAAAGCAGATGGAAAGTCAGGCAGGGAAGGAATAATACAAAAAATTCATGGCTTTAGATTAAGCTGAGTTATTTTTTTGTCAAATGCATTTTATTCAATCTTGGGTAGGCGAGAGCGTACACCATCAATTATTTTTGTGGGTGTGTGAGGTCTATTAATTAGGACACATCATATGTCATAATCAAGTACTTGAATAAAAATTCTCATACATGCTTTCTAATAAGTATAGTCTGTGCCATTGAAAAGAGGAGGTCCACTAGTGAACCGTTTCTTAGTAAGAGAAGATCTAATTTAGGCTAACATCGATCTTTAGCTCTTGATAATTGGATCAATAAAAGGCTAAAAAGTATCAAGCTTTGGTACCACTTGTTGCCCTGCAATGCAACCAAAGAGTGAGGGTGATGAATTTTACAACTATGTAAAGCAGAAAAGCAACCTTTTAAAATATGAAGTATCCTAAAGCAAGTATATAGAGTTAGGATATTGAAATAATGAATGCAGTAAATGAAAAGACCACATATATAGTAAGCACAAAGTTTTATAGTAGTTCGGTACCAAACTCAGCACCTATGTTCGCTCCTCAAGATATTCTTCTTGAAAATTTCACTATAATCTATCTTAAGATTACAGCATGAATGTTTTTTCTGGGCTCGTTGTCAAACCTAATTGATTTTCACTAGAAATCAACCAAAACCAACCCAATCATAACCTTTTCTAGGCTTGATATATCCCTTACAATCTAATTACAGGTTTATAGACCTAAACCCAAGTTTCAAGCCTCTTGGAACTTGTTACACGAAAACAGTAATACAAATAATAGAACAATGAAAGTGCAAAGCTCCTTAATGAGCAACTTGAAGGTTGTTGAAGCTTGAGTTGAATGATGTGGCAGCCCTTCTTTAATGCTTGGTTGTCTCATGTGAATGCTCAAATAATTGCTCTCAAGTCTATATGGATGTATGCTTTGAGTACTCTCTTGAATATCACTTCATATTTCTTTTTTTGCCTTCTCTAACTTGTTTTGAATGCATTTACACCTCAAAGAGTTGTTGGAGAACAATTTCTGGCCATTAGAGAGGTGGAGAGAGTCGTTTGAGGTTTGATTTCTGTTCTACACTCGCAAGAAAACTGGCCATTTGAACCATCAAATGTAGAGGGCTCGAATCATGGAAGGCTTGGGTCAACTCATGAAAGTCTTGGGCCGACTTGAGAAACGTTTATTTTTCACTGCATTTTGTCTTTCGCCTCTGACCATTCTTGGGTGGACTCTTGATCGCAGAGATTGGCTTTTGTACTACTTGAGTCAACTCATAGAAGGCTAATTTTCCACGACGCTCAATTTCACCTTGAGACTGTTCTAGGATCGACTCATGGAAACATGTCAATCCTCTCCAGCATGATGGTCGACTTGAGTGGTGCTGGAGCCAACTCCACTAGTCTTTGGGTTGAGTCCCGAGATCTTAAAATTTAATGATCCTCTATTTTATCCTGTGGTATGACTTTACTCATTTTGGGTCGACTCCTCAACTACAGAGCTTAGCCAGATTTTCTAAAATCCTCTCCAAACTTAAGTCACTTAAAGATTAATTTTTACTTCCTGCACACAATCTTAAACACTCAAAGCACATATGATTAGTGGACTTATACTCAATTATTTTGTACTCATAAAAATCAAACCTCTAGGCCAACAATGGTGCATATTACGAATTTTTAATTATCATTGCAAATTATATATATTCATAAAGTTTTAAGAAAAAATAACATAAAGAATAACATAGGCTCCATATCACTATCATCGTCGATCACAAAATCTCTTTCGTATCATTATAGTGTCTCAACAATGTTTTATCTTCGCCACTATAATCATCTCAACTGAAATCATGGTCAAGATATTTACTATCGTGCTACCATATACAATGATAACATCAATAATATCTGGATCAATATCATCCATATGCACATCCAATTTCATGATATTTATCGTGGAAAACAATAGCATTCCTTGATGACTTATTGTCATGGGGCACATATTCATTTGCAGCAGGACTTTGTTGATATCCATTACTACACTTTGCAACTTTTGGTTCATCCAAAAAGTGCCTAAGTGCATGGCTTGCAAATTCTTGCCAAATTTACTCTCATTGATTGTAGTTGACTTGATTTGCTTAAGGTCTAAGTACAAACAACTCATTCTCATACTATTAGCTAGTAAAATCAATACTTGCGAAATGACTCTCTCAAGTGTATTCCTCTTTTCTCATTACCCAAGTCAAACCAATCATGCTCAAACTAACCAACTCAATTACCCCTGATATATTCCTATCCAATAATGTTAGTTGCGAACCAAAGAAGTTAATTAACTTATTGTTATGAATCAACCACACCATTAATAATTTTGACTTCAACGATAGCTATCACGTCCCCGTGTGAAACCTAACATCATTGACAATACAACCTGTATAGATTCTTCTTGTCAAGATTTCATGCTAATAAAAATGTTAATCAATATCTTCTAGCAATTTATGATTATATTGAAAAAACATGACAACAACTTGAATGCAAATCATCTATTTAAAAAACTCTCAAGTTATGTATTCATGTTTAGCATTACATGTTTTTCGCAAAAAACAAGTAATTCTATTATATAATTAGAAGTCATTAGAAGCTACTGATCAACCATATACATTAGCAAAGTCCTGTCATTTGTACGAGAAGGTACGTAGGTTTTGCTGCTAATGGAGTTAGGTTTCACATGAAGGTCATGAAAAGCATCATAGAAGTGACTACACTAGTGGTTGTCAAAGAGATCCATAATGTTAAGCTAATTGACTTCTTTGTTGTCATGACTAATACTATTTTGTTAGATGAAATCACCAATAGTAATCGGGTTGTTCCATTCAAATATGATTGGTTTGAACTCGATAATATGAAATCAGGAATAAAAGAAAGATGGCCATTTCATAAGCATTAACGTTAGTAATTATTGGTATGAAATGATCTATTTGTGCTTACAGCTCAAGCAAATCAAGGCAAAAAGTGCTCCAAATTGTCACATATGCCCCAACAAATTAATCCTCCAATCTCCAAATGACAAATCAACTTATTCAAGACTGGCATACTGAATTTAACGCAGATTTCATCTTAAGCCATAAAAAAACAAATCTAATATATGGAGAGGTTTTATATAGAAGATGAAAATTAGGAGAGGTTATTATCCAAAGCCCACATCCACGGCCTTCTTATCTTTTGCTTCAAAGTTCAAGGGCAACGAACCCTTTATTTATTCGCTTCACGTAAAGCAGCAGTACTCCTTTTTCCATCCGAAACATCTAATGATATTTGAATAACTCCTCTATAGCAAACTCCAACGTATAAATTTTTCAAACATCTAATATAACGCCCCCCTCAATTTAACTGTAAGAAAGGGCTCAGCTCTAATCGGCAATGCTTTAAAAGCATGAAAAACCTCGGTGCAAGGGATATCAAAGATCAAATATCGAACATGGAGAAGTGGAAGGAGAGTATCAAAGTAGCGTCACCTGGTTCTTCTTTCCTCCTTTCTCTGTCGAGCACCTTGTAGTTCTTCTGTTAGTTCACTATTCAAGGTGTCATTAACTAGATTTTACGGAGTTCTTAGGTGGTGATGATGATGACCTCAAGCAATTTGGTAGCAACACCAAGTGGCAAGATTTATCGGTAATCAACACCTTACTCAATTGCATGCATCTTTCGTTAGCATTGCCGTTATCTTTTCCTTTGATATATTCTAACTATCATGACGATGCTTCAGCTAGCTCAAAGTGGATTATGACCAGCTTGCTAATGGAGAGGAATACTTCAACACAAAACTAATGTCAAATAGGAAACTGAATAATGAAGATAATGGGCAAGCTTGAGACTAATATGGATGGCATATATTGCCTCGTCCTTCGCTTACGAAGAATTGTATCAACACGACAAGGAGAAGAGCAAATGGAGTTCCTCGACTTCCCAATCTGGTTTTCGGTTGGAGTTAAAGAGCGATATGTTTACTGAGGTGAAGGGAGAAAGATTGAAATGAATGAGTATACGAGAGAGAGAGAGAGAGAGAGAGAGAGAGCTGCCATTCAAATGATTAGAGCCCAGAGTTTTCAAGCTGAAGCTAAGCCAAGAGGAGTAAACTACAGCGCTGATAGATTAGATTGGTCAAATCACTGCATCCGGAGACAGTTCTTCGTTGCCTCCAGTAAGAGAAATGAAATCTCAGCTACAATAGTTCGAAATCCCAAGTGTTCTTATTCAAATATGGACTATTTTATGAAGTCTGGGAGAAATTGGACTGGTGGTTCAGCTAGAACTGGTAATGGAAATGCAATGAATGTTCGCAAGCTTTCTGAATTGGGATGGAAAATTTAAAAGAAAGCATATAAGTTCTCTTTAAAAACTAAATAAATAAAAGAGAACCAATGAGTTGTTTAAATGAAGCTACAGTAAGAATCTCCTCTGAGGGCACATGCATGACTTAAATGCTTCCGATATGTACGTCCAGTAAACTTGAAGGACTGCCTTCAAGATATTGGGTATTGTATATATGGTTGGTAAAGCACCATATATTTGATTCAAATATTTAGTCCTTCCAACATATTCATGAAAGCCCATTAGTATGTTCATGTGCCATGTTCGCCTCTACAGCTCCCTTTATACACCTATGTTATGCTCTGCCTCCAGAGATCATATTTTCAGGAGATAAAACATGGAGAAAAGGATTAGCCAAAAGTTGCAGTAATAGTTCTTATCAATTTAGAAAAAACACAATCTAGAGTTGAATGTTAATCTATAATCTGTTCCCTGTTGGAGGTTCAAAGATAGTAATTTGCTAATTTTAAAGGCATCTGAAAGCAGTCATTGTGAGCCAGCATGCTGATTTTGCATGCTTCCAGTAACGAAGCTTGCTCATTGGCGTTACTCATCTTTTGATTTTACCAGTCCATGTTTCTATTCTCTTCACTACTAGTTGTAGTTAAATTAGTCTTATACCTGCAAAATTTCTTTATGCTAATTTTTATTAACGACTTTCACATGCTATTTTGGTATAATATTAGGTCTATTATTGGGGACACAACGACTCCTAATACCAAAATGACTTATATATATAGGTAGATAGTTATGAGCTCACATTTAATTATTCATCTTAGTGCACTAAATATTACCAATTGAATTCAAGAATTCACTCTGCACGATGCTGGTGAGGAAGACGTAATGTTAGCATCAAAACGAAATAGTGGAAGACTACAAGTAAATATGAAGAAATTAAAGTATTTGCTACTATTTGTAAGGAACTAATTATAGATTTTTATCAAAACACCTCAAGGAAAAAGGGAAAACTTTGTTCTAATCTAAGGATACCTTGCAGCTTCTTCACCTTGCTAGCAAGAGGGTTTCTGTGTGCCAAAAATTCTACCAACAGATGCCGACTCTACGTGGACAATCCTCAACACAGAGAGGGGGGCGAGATGGCACCCATAAAAAAAAAAATTTATTAACGAATCAAAACAGGAAAAATATAGGGTTTATTTTTAGGCCCTAGGTCCCTTACAAAGCTAGGGCCGTCTGGATAACCTCAGAATCTGAAAAAGGAAAAAGAAAAACAAAAGTTTGACTAACTAAATCGAGCTAGCTCATCGAAAGGGTGCTTCTCCAAGAAAAGTGTTTGAAAAGCTATTTAGCTACTGCTAGAAAGCTCTCAGACGGTTTTTATAAAGCTATAGATCTCATATGATAGTGAAAGGTTGATTAATATTGGTGTTGTGGTTCACATTTGGCCCGAGAGTGACCACGCCGGAAGAGTTGAGGGAGCTGCCGGTCGAAAAAGAGATAGGACGCCACCTTCCATACGCCGGCGTATTTGCATAAAGCCTCACCAAAGTTTCCGGTGAGGACCCTCCGATGCTTAAGTTAGCGTGGAGTATTTCTTGGCCAAAAAGTTCTTTAGGCGTTATTTGATGGGGCTATTTAGAGTCCCCGCGGAGGTGCCCAGGTGGCGGAGGTGTGGCTTGTCCTCATCATGGGAGGAGATGGTGTTAGCCAGGTGGTGCGCAGCCACGGCATGTTTGAGGCACACGGTTTGAGTTGTCCCTGCATGCGGTATGGCGTGGGTATGTGCCGCAGGGCATGGCCCTTGTCAGCAGGTATAGTTGGGGCAGCAAGGCATAGTCGTTTATTGACGTGTCTCGACGTGGCTATCAAGCGAAGCATGGTGCGGTGAAGTTGTCGCAGGGTATGGCTACGACGCGTACCGGACGAGATTAGCTCGGCCTTTGGTGGGGGCCGAGATTGGCCTTGCCACTTGGCAGGGTGCTGAGGTCGAGCCGACATGGAGGGCTACGACAAATATTCGGTGAGGTCGGCTTAGTAGGCATTGAGGTCGGGCCGACTTGGGAGCCACGACATGTTTGATGAGGTCGGCTTAGCGGGCCCTGAGATCGGCCTATCTTTCTTAACTTTGAGGTCTGCTCAGCAGAGCGCTCCAAGCTTGGGCCGGGGTGCGTCATCGCATAGGCGCCCCAAACTTGGCTCGAGCGTATCGTCATATAGGGCGCCCCGAGCTCGGGTCGATGCGCATCGTCGTATATCCCGGCAGTCGAGGGAGCTCTTTGGTTTGCAATTGACGCAGCAAGGCGCCCCGAGTTCGAGCCTGGAATGTCATTATAAGCACCAGAAGAGGTTGTTGTAGTCGTAGTAGTAGAGAGATCTGGACGAGGTCGGCTTGGCCTTCAACGAGACCGAGGTCGGACTAGCCCTAAGAGGGACCGAGGTCCCGCCTAGTCAGCGTCGAGGTCTACTTGGCTAGAATGGGGTGGTTCCCTGTCCTGAGCTGGACGATCCATTTTGCCCCCTATCAAAAATAATCTGCTCTTGTTCTCACCGATACTCTTATCTTCCGAGAGTTTCTTCTACAGAGAATTTTTCCACCCTTTAACTTTCTGCTTTATATCTTTTTTTAATTTTGTGGACATCTAAAAAAGTCGGTCGGATCAAGCCTTCACAGGAATATGCTCGTTAGAGGAGGATCGGACTGAGCCGAGTTGTTGTACATTGAGGATATATAAGATCGCTGCAGACCTACATATAAAGAACGAATCACGTTCTTAGGGCAGTGTATATCACATATCTCGATCCTGGGAAACTCTTTTAAATCTTCTAATTTTATTCTAGTAGATTATTCCTTTATAATACTTCTCTAAAATAAAGATATAACAGTTTCTAAGTAAAATATTTTTAATAGTCTAAGAACGTGAACTTGATTGTACTAGAAATTGATATATATATATATATATACATATATATATATATATATAATTTAATAGCATAGAATTAGAATTAGTTTAATTATATAAAAATTTAAAAGCCTTACCTTCATTCAGAAGGTTGTTTTCTCCACAAAAAAATAGTATTTTAAGAAATTTATATTATTCTGAAAATTATGCAAATATACTTCTACAACTTTAAAAGCTATACAAAATTTTTCTGCAGATCTAAATAATTTTCAAATTTTTTCTGCAACTTTAAAGTATGTGCTGAAATTTTAGGTAGATTAAAAATCTGTGTAAGAATACTGCAGCTTTAAAAGCCGTACAAATTTTCTACAGCATTAAATTCTGTGCAATATATTTTCTGCAATCTTTAATTTCGGTGCAGAATTTTCTACATCTTTAAAATTTATGCAGAAAACTCCTATATTTTTAAAAAAATGTGCAGAAATTATTGTTGTTTTAAAAACTATGCATATTATTTATTGTTCTCAACATACATACCGCTGCTTTGAAAAACATGCAAAATTATAAAGTTACATTATTTGTTATATTTCTTAGTATGGTTATTTAATTTTATTGATATTATTTTTTTATTGCATTTATTTCATAAGCTAGAATGTAACTCAAAATTTTACGAGTTAAAAGAGTGCTAACAAAAAAAATGAACTGACATATCCAGATTTGTCAAAAATTTGTGAGACAACTCAAAAAGAGTAATGTCATTTTCTTGAAATTTATCAAGTATGAGAAAAACTTGGTAGATAAATTAACCAAGGGTTTTCTAGGACGTGATCTTTAGAATCATTGAAGGAGATGGGGCTTAAGCCCACTATTTGGTCACCAAAAGTGGATACCTAACCTCTATGATTGAACATCCAATGAAGGAGATTCAATATGGTAGAAACGAAACTGATTGAGTGATCATGTTAGAGCACATTTTCTAGACTATATCTCCTTCAATCCCTATGATGAGTGCTTTTATCAATGACAAAAAATATATTAGAAAGATTAAGTTATGCTCTTAATGAGTTCAAGATAGAAAATCTGCAGGATATTAGGCCCCATATATCCTTGAAGGACTTACCTATATAAGAATTGTCGTATAGGCCACGACTAGGGGTTTGCACTAACCCTAATAAAATTCTTATAAAAAATCACGGTACTAAGTGCAAGACTTTTAAATGGCGCTTATCGCATAAAAACCCTATTAATCCATATTGTGTGTGAGAGAAGTAGAAGTCTGAGTCAAATGACCTAATTTAAGATCTAATTCACAATGGTTTTTTTCTGATAGATACTATCAACACTGAGATTCAAGTCCACGAGATACCTCACCTATTGCACAGTATAAGTTGTCCAAATATTCTATTTATGATTTTTAAAAATTTAAATCTTTTATGAGAGTTTGTTGGAGTTTTAATTAAAAAAGATTTAATTTTTTTATATCCTATACTTTAGTTGTTTTAAATGCTTTAAAATATCTTTTTTTATAAGAGTTGTGACTCTTCGAAAGAGAATGTTGGTTTCTAAAAAGATATGGTGTTTTCAAAATATAACGTAACTTCAGAACCAGCATCTCTGGAGTCTTCCAGATATATCTATAAATAGACTCTTCCAGTTAAATTCAAAAATAATCCGATTTCTCCTTTTCTCACCGATACTCTTTCTTTCGGGAGTTTCTTTTACAGAGAGTTTTTTTATCCTCCAACTTTCTGCTTTCCATTTTCTTTTATTTTCTGGATATCTGAAAGAGTTGGTCAGATCAAGCCCTCCACAGCGATTGTGCTCATTAAAGGAGAATCGGGCTAAGCCGGATTGTTGTACCTTAGGGATAATTAAGATCGATCCAGACCTATACATAGGGGATGAATCACGTTCTTAGGACATTGTATATCACACGCCTCAATCTAGCAAACTCTTTTCAATCTTCTAATTTTATTTTAGTAGATTATTCTTTTATAATACTTCTATAAAATAAAGACATAGTAGTTTTTTGGTAAAATATTTCCAATGTATCGGACAATTGGCAATGAGTCATTGGATATGAAGGATTCGGGCTTGAACTCGGGATCCACAAGTTCTCTAAAACGTGGCTTCCGACAATGAACATTGAACCACAAACATCTTCATACGATGATTAACATAGGTGGAACATGGACCCTTCTAGTTTTGATGATGATCATCATGCCATTAGAAATCTTTTGATGGTGAATATGGCATCGTTTGGGCACTTCATCTAATGGTGAAGCATTCATCGTCAATTGCTTTCTATCAGCACTTAGCTTGCCATAAAAATAAAAGAAAATGGTGAGAGTATGTTTGTCGTCGAATTAGAGCTCGATCCTTATAGTTCGACCTTGAGAGTTCTTGGACTAGAGCTCTATCCACATGGTTCCTTGAGTGTTCTTGAGCCTCTATAAGACCCTTCTAGTGGGTGTAACTCATAGGCTCCCAGGTAATCATGACTAGGATAACTGAACCATAGGTTGGACATCTTTAATTAGCCTGCATTAGCTCAGCTACCCCCTCCGCCGCCCCCGAGAATTTGGCTCCCAGTGAATAGAAGCCTTGTTAGTATCATGCATGCTTCCATTATTGAATGCCATTGGTCCTTTTTCAAGCATTTCCTAGCTTAGCATGGGCCATCTCCTGAAGACGTAGTGGTTATAGACCTTCAAGCGGCTACTAGTCCTGAGTGGTCTATTCCTCCTGAGGATCAAGTTGTTCTAGCTCTGATGCTTGGGATCCAGCTATTTCCACCTCTTTTGACTCTTCGACTACTCTAGTTAGCATGCATCTTGATTCTCCTCCATTCAGATCAAAGGTGTAGGTATTTTCTTGGCCATCATAGGTAGTTGCAAGCATCGATCCACAGCCGTCTGAGAAAGAGGTGGCATAACATTCATGGGTATCACATCCCACCGAACTTCTTCTTCTTCTTCTTCTTGTCTCTTGTTCCACCTGAAAGAGATATGACTCCTATGGCTTATAGTGATGGCTAGGTTATCAACCCAAGCGACTTGTTGGCATGGGGTATCGGGAGATTGATATATAACTGAGAGTCCGAGTTTATTTTCGAGTTCTTTGGAAGCCACGTTCTCGCTTCCACCATTACCAATGCCGACCTTGATGTATATAGTAATCGTGATAAACAACATGACATACGAAAATGTTGTTCTGCTTCCAATCCATCTTTTCTCCACCCGAGGCTGGCTATGGTGCTGTTTGTTCTCATTTAAGGCTTGACCCCCCAGCTTTTCCTAACATTTTCGTTTGTGTTACTACCATTTGCTCATGAATCTCCAAGCGAAGTCCATGGCAAAACCTGGCCATGCATTGGCTTACTGAAACGAAACCGTAGAGCGAGCTCGTCAGATTCTCTTGGTACTCCCACGCTGATCTAGAGACTTGCTTCAGCTAGAGCATCTGAGTGTTCAAGGGAATGCAATGGTCCTCTAGTTTTTTTCATCTAGGCCCATGTTGCGATGGTGTCTTAATTAGCCTTTACAAAATTTGAGCTTGCTTTTAGTAAGACAGGAGGTAGTATCTGAAATTATCATCAATTGAGGCCAGCCAGCCTTGGAATGCAGCAGCTCCAATTACCTTAAAAAAAAGTTCATCCATAGTCAAATGCACTATTTTGTCGTGATGCTTATCATGTTCGTCCTTATTACGCTACTTGTTTTGATTGTTTGTGCGGCTTTTTGGACATGGAGAGTTTTCAGCATCGGCAGCCCCTTGGTTTGGGCTGCTGATGCTCCTTGCCCACAGGGCTGAGAGTACCTTAGTCTAGCCAAAATGGCTTGCAATGTGGCTTAGATCTACCTCAAGATTCCAGTGCTCTTGGGCATTTGTGTCCTGAGCCATTCAACTTTGGAATTACTTTCGCTTTTGGTACAGTATTGCAGTGAGTTTGCAGCTGTTGTGAAAGTGCATGCACAGTTATAGACATGGTAGAAGGTTGGACCTAAGGTTGAGGAGACTCACAATTGCTACTAGACCCCACGGTTAGGGATGGCAACATGGCGAGTATGGGCCAAGTAGGCCATTACATATACCAGCCCTGCAATTAGAAACCACACACCCATACTTGTCTCGTACCTATCTTAGGGCATGTCTAGGTAGGGCAGATAGAGTTAGATGGCGCAGGTTAGGATGAGTCAAGATGCGTAAAGTTGTAATTGTTTTTTGTTGCATGCAAATCAAATAAACAAAAAAACAAACAAAAATCTTAGTACTTCACGTAACATTAGATAAGACGAGTCAAGATATAGAATGTAACAAACCAAATTTTTAGCAATAGTAGAAACGACAAATAGAAATAATATCCTTTGGAAGTTAAGTATCTCTTAAACTAGAAAAGCTATCAACTAAAAGAAAACAAACAGCTAAGTAGGTAGCTCGTAACTTTTAATATGATTAATCTTTTTTATAATCGAGCGTAATACTTTTTCTCTATTGTCATCATAATCATTAATAATTATCAAAGCTTATATATAATTGGGTCTAGTTCGGGGCATGCATTACCATTATCCATACCTACGTTCAATCCATTGCAAGTTTTAGAATGAAGATCCTCACCGCCGACTCTAAATAGGTCGGGTAAAACATGGACCTTAGGGTCGGGTACCCAATGGGGTGGAGTAAATTGCCAACCTTATTGATGGTGGGGAGGTTGCTATCAGATGGGAATAGATAGTGGGGTGAATATATGTTGTTAAACGCCTCCTAATAACATACACTTGTCATCGATTGCTAGGGTTAGCTAGGGCTACTTTTGTTCATATGATGGATGCTGATCATCACTTGGGTTCGAACCATTAGGGTTTTACCACTTGTAGCGTTTTGAAGGTGGGAATGCCGCCATCGAATTTGGTGGGATGTGTGCAAGATTGATAGTAATAAAAAGCCAACTGGTGGTAGGTATAAGGTCCTGGGTGCATGTATCACCTTTACCTCTTGGTTATATTAGTCCACGAAAACAAGGATGTAGCTAGGGTTGTTGGTCTGTGGTGGGTAATGCCCAAGAGTAGATGTGTCAAGCAGGAAAGTAATTAATTATGAGAGGAACAGTATTCGACTCCCGATAATACACCTTATCTAACTTGAAATCAAATTAAAATTTTAAAGATAATTTCTGATCAATTTGAATTTGAGAGCAACTAGAATTTCGAAAGTAAACGAATATTGAAAATATTTTTTTTCCAATAAATTTTCTAAACCAAACTCAATTCCATAATTCACTAATTCATTGTGTCACATAAGCAAGCAAAGGTATTGAAAGAAAACTATGCTAGCATAATAACCACTAAAAATTACGTACCTTGCTCTAATGCCAAAATATGTTGACACCAACAAGGAAGGTCTGATATTAAGTTCAGACCAAAATAGTGGAAGACCATAATTAAATATGCAAAAACTATATCATTATTTTTTTAATTAAAAAATAAAGGTAAAAGGGAAAACTAAGATCTATTTTAAGGATACCTAGCTAGTAGCTTCCCTACCTTGCAACATATAGGTGGCCTCCGCAGAATCCACCACCTAGAGTACACAACCCTACAAAAAGAAATTTCATTAACTGATCAAAACAGTGGATATGTTGGGGATATTTTTAGGCTTTAGGACCCTTTACAAAGCTAAGGATATTTGGGTCCCATCAAAGTTCTATAAGAACAAAAAAAAAACCCATAAGCTAACTAAACTAAGCTATCTCGCCGAAGGACTTCTATAAGAAAATGTTTCGATAGTGACCTAGTTGCCATCGGAAAGCTTTAGATGGTAGTTTTGGTACCATCGGATCTAATTTGGTAGTGAAAGGCTTACTGCCAAATTTTTCAGTCTTGTTCTTTATCTCAAACTTTACTCTTGGTCCTTTGAACAATTGTAATGTATCATCGGATCGATTTGAAGGAGTCGAACTCCGACTCAGTTAGTTTGCCCTACAAGCCTTCTAAAAGGTGGCTTGTGGTGGTGAACATAGAATCGTCAAATATTTAGACTGCTGCATGATTGTGAGAACCATACTTAATCATATGCAAGTCACCACTTTAATTAGCCCAAGAATCACCCACGCAAAGGGCCACATTTGACCGCATATTTAACAAAATCCACTCTTTTAAAAACTTATGCTCAAGTTTGTGCTCATACCCAGCATCACCAATCAAGTTTAATTTGATTCACCAGAGTCCTGTTACAGAAAGGACTTGATATTTATGTCGAACCTAATTTAATTTAAAAATGTAAGCTGTTAACTTAATCATCTATCTCTCCATTACGCTAATTATTTAATTTAAGACCATACCTCACACGTGACCCTTAATATATATGAAGTCACAATGCTTCACTCTTGGCAATCTTTTGCACATTGACCCAATATTAATTTGGTGACGTATAATGTCAAACATAATTATAAGGTTCCTAAGTTCACGGATACGGAAACTATTAGCTTTAGAAATTAAGTACAGTTTATTGCCAATGTGTGGCTTATAATAAGGTCTTTCCTCCATGATTTATCCTACTTAAATGGATATATTGTTGCTGAAGATACTTTACTCTTGTCATTCCTTGGAAAAAAATCTGAGACGCTTCCATTTCCAGTCTACCACAGCATCAACAGGTAACTAGATACTTCTCTGATGATCTAAGTTGTTCCTTCTGAAAGGTTTTGCCGACTTCACATCAGAAAAATTCCATCTTGTGCCATTTGTATGTGCTTTTATGCGGCCGCATTCGATCATCAAGTTATCTATGATGTTATTTTTGTGTAAATTTCATGTTCAAATCTATTCCATGCGCACTCGAGTTAGTTTCTTCTTTGCTAGAATCCTAAATTCGAGCTAGCTTGGTTCTAGTAGACAAAGAACCATGAAAAATATATGAACCCTAATAACTTAACATACCATGTGAGACCATTCTATAAGATCCGTCAAACGTTGCATGCCATAAATAGGAATTTGTCCACATATGCATCTAGCGCCCTCCACATCAAATGCTTACAATCAACATGTTGCCAACCACGCCAAACTCATGCGAGTAACCTCTTGGTGGTGCTTTGAATTTAGATCATATCCTTTACAGAGAAAGGTCATGTGAAAATTAAGCTAAAGGATCGATCAAAAGATTCCTCACAGGCAATCCGATCAGTTTGTTGATTACTACTCTTTGTCGTTTTGTTTTGAAACAACATGGTCCTCATAGTTACAATTATTGATCTACTTAATCAATAAACATCAATTTCCCTTTGTATTTCCCCTATCCATTTTCATGAGTGCAAATCTCTGCATGATCTAGTAAATGACCGATCGATGACCGATCATGCATGAAAATCTTGTGCATAACCACAAACTCACCGAACCAAGCCCCGATCATAACTACAAGCCAAGTTAATCGATACACGATCTAATCCACATGCTATTAGACAATGCCTTGGTTGCTTATCCATTTGATTATCTTGCATGCTTACAAATCAACAACCATGCATTACTAGATGTTCCAGAACTGACAACCAAGCCAGTGGACAAGGTTCCAAGGTAGCAAACAAGTTATTTAATCGCCATCGTGCATTTAGGTGGTGCAACACAAGCTTCTTTTAAGGGTCGAAATTCTTTATAGTTCGTGCTTGAATAGTTGGTGCAACACTGGCCATGTCGTCTTTCTTCATGCGAATCCATCGTTGGATCATCAATCACACAGATCTCAAAGCTCTCTAGGTGCCATCTGAATGCATCACAAAAAGGTTAGTAGATGACTCAACAGTTGATTCATGCAAAGGAAGGTGAGTCTTTCTTTCGAGCAAATGACACTTGGAGTACATATCCAATGTATTTATTGTGTATATTACTCAATCATGGATGTTCATTGCGATAATCGGACGGCTCATGTTTGGGGAATCCGTGCTCTCCGGTTCAAGAGGGAGTCGGAGGGGATATCCACCAAGTGGTTAATTAGATTCATGCACAATCGACGGGAGAGAGGACAAGGTTCGCACGTGGGATCACAGGAGATGTACGTTCGACCAGGTAGATACTAGACAGCTACGACTGGTGATCCCCATGGCTCCCTACACAGAGCGTACAACAGCAAGGGGAATACGAGCACGTGTCATCACCGGCTGCTCTTTCCGGCGGTTTTGGCAGCCTTTTTCCTCTCTAATATCCGAGAATTCGATTGACCAGCCTTATGCTCTCCTTCGTCGCAAGCCACAGCTGCCCTCTCTGCCTCACAGTCTGACGCTCGTGCGTCCGCCCGCCAGCGCATGTGATCCCCACATGCTCTCCCTCGTGTGGACTGCATCCCATGCCGCATACGGCGTCCCAAAGGACACAACCCGAGCTCAGAGCTCCCTCTGTCTCTTCTGAAGCACGGACAGGACCCTGTTACGTGTCGAGAGTTAAGGATCCTCAGCACCAGTTTCATTAGAGCGAGCCCAGGAGCTGATCCTGCTGAGATAACCTAGTAGCGAAGTTACGGCCACCCTGCAGGCCTCTCGCTGTTGGGACTCACATGAGCAACAGTTGAAAGGTTGAAGGGCGAGATGCATCAGAAACTTCAGAGCGAGGGACCGTAACGATGCTAACGTATTGTCTTAATCAAAGATTGTTGTGTTTGTGCTGTTGTTGCAGTGTTGTGATGCTCTCGGAGAGGTTCCATCCATCCATTCCAATCCAACATCTGCATATCTCGTTATTCTCGCTAGCAATCAAATGCCTCCATCAAGTTGGCAAGATGCATGAATGATGGATGAGAGGGTGCACCAGTGACTGAATCTGCTGGTGGGATGTGGGGGGGAATGGGTTGGGCTAACATGTCAAGCCAAACAAGGAAGTGGCTAATCATGATACCGGGGAAAGATCATCACAGAGCTCTCTCTCTCTCTCTCTCTCTCTGTATTGTTCTTTCTGTCTTTCACTCTATAGTCCATATTGCTGTCTTCAAACTTGACTCAGTCCGCGAGCACAAGGGGTTTCTTTTCTACTCCATACAATGTTGTTTTCTTTCTTTTGGAGTATTTTGGGCTGGGGGTCATGTGTGTGGGTGCGTGTATGCTGGTTGCGTATGGAGAAATGAAACATACAGGTAATAGTGAAGGAAGAAAAAGAGGAACAAAGGCAATGATGGAGGCAGAGATCATAGGAGACAAAGGAAGAAGCCTTTTATCCTCTCTCTCTCTCTCTCTCCCCCTCCCATCACTTGGTGGGAATGTCAGTCCACACTCGGCACCTGCTCCTTCCTACCACTGTCGAGGAATCAACCAAACAAATCCCATTTCCATTTGATGTGTGGTCCACCACCTCATCACCCTCATACCTCTTTCTTTCCCCAAGCTACCATATAAGAGATCCGTGCCATTTACTTAAGTATGTGCAGAAGAGCTACATATGATAATATTACAACCTTGTGCATGCTAGGTACATTATAAGTAAGGCAAAAACAAAACAAGATAGGGAGATATTTAACTATTTGAGCTGGATTGGTGGGAGCTGAGGTGGTGCGAGAAGTGAGAGGAATGTTGGGCCATCTAGAGAGAGAAAGAGCAGCAGTAAGATGGCTCTAAAACAAGAGCCATAAATAAAAGAAAAAGGGGAGAAAAGCCTGCGAGGAATAGAAATGGAAATCACGGTCGGCTGACCTTTTTATCGTCTTGTCAACATCCAACACCCTTTTCCCCGCAAAACCCTCTACACTCCCCCCCCCCCTCTTCTAAATAGTTTCAATAGAGAACGGAGGGAAGTAAACGGGGTTCTGAGGTCAAAACGGAACGGACCATGATTGAGGTATTTGGTTCGATCTTCGTGGGTTGCTTGTGGACTTGGAATTAGAAAGCGTGAGCTTCTGCTGCTGCCGCTGCTGCTTCTGCTGCTGCTACAGTACCTCTCTCTCTGCCCCAGCTGCATCCCTACAGTCTTTTGTCCTCTCTCTCTCTCTCTCTCTGGGCATAATTCGACTTCTCTCTCTAGAGACATTATTCATTGAGCACATTTTTCTCTCTATCTCTTATGCTAATCCTGCGGTTTCCTGCCAGCTGACAGGCCTGACGTACGGCGCCAGAGCGTCGCGTCAGTGTGACCCGGACGGCCTGCCCCGGCTCACATGACCCCTTCCTCTCTCCTCCCAAACACCAACCAGCTTCCCCTCGCAACGTGCCATCTTCTTAAAAGTGCTAGGGCCCACTTACTTCGTTTCACTCAAAGTAAAAGGCTGCTTACTGTTGGCAAACAGACGACTGGTTCGCGATGCTTGCTTCCCCCGCTTTTAATTTCCTTCCTCCCCTTCTTATCTTTGCTTGTTTATCATCTATTCAGAATATTTTGGCCTCTACTGCTTCCATCCAAGTTCCAAGATGTAACGTGTCCTCTTTTTTTTCCTCCACAACGGACTCTCTCTTCAGTTTCGATTTTTTCATTTCCACTAACACATGCAGCCATTTTATATTTGATCAGCGTTGGCCAGGTGATTCGGCGCCGCAAGTATTAGTGTCACTTGCTGCGTGTCTCCCATGTCCGGATGCAAAAATAGTCACTATAATCTCTTATCTCCTCTTTTGGCTTATATTGGACAAGTGTCTTACTTTCAAGCTAAACATGTGGTGTGAATTCACTAGAAAGCGGTGGCTTATGCCGCTACTTTGATCCCATGGAGTCTATCGATCCTACATAAAATCTTGGCTTTTAGTTGCAAATTAAAATTAGCCACAAATTAGTTGGCTTTTATTTTAACTCGAAGCAGGATAAGGCTACATATATCTTAACCCTTTCGAAATTCCACAACATTTGGAGCTTCATACACCGGACTGTCTTTTACCATTCTACAGTTAATAATCTACGACCTAATGTCTAAATTGGATTGTACCCATCTCCATCAATCCGTTGCTTTTGCTTAAAGTTCGCACCTGGGGAGAAATGAGATGACACTCTATTCAGACCCACCCAAAGTCGATAATATGGACCACATCAGGTTAGCAGGATGCAAATATGTGGTATCCAAACTCTTTTACCAAGATAAGGCTGTTAACAAGGATAAGGCTTTATCTGGACTTTTTGTGATATTGGTATGGTCGAGATTTTTTGTTTTTTTTCCAGGGCCCATTGTGTTTATCATTTTAATTAAAGAGTGGGAAGTCCCATTATTGGAAACCCTCGTGTGATCATGTTATACTTTGCTCCACCCTTTCTTAAGCGGTCAACCGCGGCCACCGGTCAAAGTTATGGTCAACGTCGCCAGATGGGTGGCCATGGAGCCTTGAGAAAGGTATAAATGGAGCAGTAACGGAGTGGGGTTCCGTCTCATATGTTGATCCGTAACGGGGTCGGCGATAGCAGTAACCATAAATAAGAAAAGATGGTGGGGGGGGGGGGAAGTGGCAAGATGGGTTGAGTGGTTTTCTTCGTCAAACAGGGGCTTACTAAATGGGTGTTGACGCGTAGAAGGGCGTCACGCATGTCGGAGGGGCGCACGTAGCTCAGGCCGCCTTAAATGCCCACCATTCTTATTTATCCTTTCCCTTAGTTTCCCTTTTTTTTTTTTTCACTTTCCTTTTTTTTTCTCCTCTCCCCGAGTAATTTCTTGTGTTGTTGTGTCCACTGCTGTTGTACGTCAGAGAGGTGGTAAGGCCGAGTATTATATGCTGCATCTGTTCCAATCTAATACTTGATCCCTCTCTTTTCATGCAAGAGCCAAATCAAATTCTAATAGCTAGAAGCTCGGGTTTGGCTCTAAATTGAAATCGATATCGAACTTTGTTATTCAAACTCAATTTAATAAAAAAATAATACTCAAAATCGATTTGGCTCGACTCAAATATTAACTAAACTATATATATCCAAAGTTTTATTTGAACTTTGATCTTAGTTAAAAAATATAATTTAAACAAAATATAATATTATATTATATTTATAATTATTAAAATATTAATATATATTATAAAATAAAATATATGTGCTCAATTGACCCATGAATGGAGTCGAGCTTGAATTCGAATTGAGCTCGAGTAGGTTACTTATTTGCACCCTCGATGCTGACCAGCTCTTATTTGTATTTGAGCAGATGCTAAGATGTATCACTTCTTTATTATCCAAAAAAAAAAAAAAAAAAAAAGAGAGCTCGAAAGTTTCTTTTGCCCATTTCAAATTTTTTATGCCTAGATGGTCAAAGCTGGAAAAGCGCGGTCTAAATAACAGACCTTATCATGACATGGTATCCCTTGTAGCAGTATTGGTGGTCTAAGTTGGCAACATACTTACCAGCATAAAATAGTAGCAGGATTACGAAGAACAGTGACAATATAGCTGATAGCTCACAGAACTGCAATTCGAACCATTTTTTTTTTTTCAATAAATATATTTAATTATGAAATAACTATTTCGCTACAGTATATGTTATAATAATTAATCATTATTATACAATAAAAGCAACCATGCATGTTTCATTAATTCTTTTGCATTGAAAACCTGAAATGACATTTTGTTTTTCTGATTGTTATTTACATTATTGAGAATTTTTATTCCATGATTACTTTTTTCTAGTATTAAGTGAAGGCAGTCAAAGTTATGACTAGAAAAATTACGGCCGTAAATTTCTTTATAAAAAGCTGGATGTATGGATTCAGAGAGGGTCTGTCTTTAGGGTATACAGGAATTATTGAAATTGAGACCATGCTGTCAAACTTTAAAAAGAGAAAGAAAAGATGCCAAAATTGTCTGAAATTATACGTAATTTTGGTCTAATATTTTCACCGGGTCATTTCAGTTGACGCGACGCTTTTGCTATTCACCATGGGGAGTAAAACAGTGAAAACCGCGCAAGGTAGCAAACCTCCCCGAGCAGGGGTTTAAGAAGAGGAGGGGGGTTGGCTTAGTGCGGAGCTTAAGCTACCGGATGTAGCCGGTGGACACGGCCGGCAGCGACTGGAAGCACAAGGGATAGTGACTAGAGAGAGAGAGAGAGAGGGAGAGAAAGAGGGGAGCTTTCAGGAGGGAGGGAGGGAGAGAGAGAGAGAGAGAGAGAGAGAGAGAGAGAGAGGGGGGTGGGGGTGGGGGGGTGTTATATCATCACAAAGCTCGCAGGCGGTGTGTGAATTGATGGTGTCCACACTCTCTCTTATCTCCTCCCCTAAGCTAAAGCTAGGCTAAGCCCGAGAGTTAGAGAAAAGAAAGAGGGAGTTAGAGAAAGGGAGGGGGGAGGAGGTCCGGGTCCTGATCTCGAGATCTGACCGGGGATCTCCGGTTGACGGATCCGGAGATGGACTTCGACGACCACGACGAGCCGGAGGAGGAGATCGGGCTGCCGGTGGGCTCCGGCTACGAGGCTCCTCTGGGGAATTCCGGCAGAGGCGCTGCCGGAGGCGGCAAGGTGAGCGGAGGCGGTGGCAGCGGAGGAGGGGAAGCGGGGATGGTGGCGGTCGGGGGGGCGGGGCGTCGGGTAACCGGAAGGTGAGCGGGGTAGGGGGAGGGAGGTACAGAGAGTGCCTCAAGAACCACGCAGTGAATATCGGGGGCATGCGGTGGATGGGTGCGGGGAGTTCATGGCGGCCGGGGAGGAGGGTACTCTGGACGGGCTGCGCTGCGCCGCCTGCAGCTGCCACCGGAACTTCCACCGGAAGGAGACGGAGGGCGGCGTCGCCCCCGGAGCCGGCGTGATCGGTGCGGAGTACCACCACCAGTTCTCCCCCTACTACCGGACGCCGGCGGGGTACCTGCACCACCACCACCACATGGCGGCTGCGGCGGCGGCCGCGCAGCAGCAGCAGCACCGGCCGGCGCCGCTGGCGCTTCCGTCGACTTCCGGCGGCGGGGGGTACAGCAGGGAGGAGCAGGAGGACATCTCGCACCCGATGATGGGCGGCGGAGGCGTGGGAGGAGGCATCGGCGGCAGCGGCGGAGGGGGAGCGTCGGGGGTCGGGGAAGAAGAGGTTCCGGACCAAGTTCACTCAGGAGCAGAAGGACAAGATGCTGGCATTCGCGGAGAAGGTGGGGTGGCGGATCCAGAAGCACGACGAGGCGGCGGTGCAGCAGTTCTGCGAGGAGACGTGCGTGAAGCGCCACGTGCTCAAGGTCTGGATGCACAACAACAAGCACACGCTGGGCAAGAAACCCTAGCTTTGTCGCCAACCTCACCACACTTCTCTTAGAGAAAAGGGGTGTGGTGGGAGTTAGGGTTTCTTACTTGGCTTTGCTTCTTTGCTTCTTTCTATCTATACTTCTAGCTATGCTGCTTATCTTCTTCTCTCCAGCTGGGGACTGTTTTAATTATATCCTTCTTTTCAAATGTAGCGGTAGTGTTGTTTCTAGGGTTTTCTTTTAAACTATCTTTGATTTTATGTTGTTGGAGGATGGGATGGGGATTGGGCGAGACAGGATGGTTGATGGTTTTAATGAATCTGATCTTGGGGATGGGAAGGGAGGTGGATAGGGGTGGGACGGTGTGGAGGGCCATTGCTCATTAATTAACTTGTCATTGTTATTTGTAGTACTTTAGGCGATGGAGTCAACTCATGGTGAGGAAACTTAAAGGGTAAGCAGCTGGTAAT
Source organism: Phoenix dactylifera (assembly GCF_009389715.1). NCBI lineage: Eukaryota > Viridiplantae > Streptophyta > Magnoliopsida > Arecales > Arecaceae > Phoenix > Phoenix dactylifera. Next base: position 39,704 of record NW_024069339.1, read on the forward strand.
GAAGACGGATGTAGGAGAGGGAGGGGGTGAGGAGAGGGGGAAGGTTGCTATTTGATAAAGAGAGAGAGTGTGTGGTTTCTTGGGGAGTGGGTGGGTGGTGATGGGTACTGTTGGATTCCCCTCCCTTTATTTCTTTCTTTACTTTCTTTCTTCTCTTGCTTATCTTCCGATCCTTTGTATGTATCTCAAGAATTCCACGAGCTGTTTTATGAGACTCGAAACGTGTCCTCCATGCAATGCTCTACCTGCATTTCCGACTACATCTATGCTTTGTTATATTGTGCTGTATGCGTGCTTGTCTCTTGGTGTTTTTGTTGCTTTGAGGGAAAGCAAGGCTTCCACTCTTCTTCTCCATTCTTTTGTCTTTGTCCATAGTTTATAAGACCTTTATAACCCCCAAGAGAGAGAGAGAGAGAGAGAGAGAGAGAGAGAGAGTGAAGTGGTAGCGAAGAGAAGCAGCAGTGACTGAGATTCCGTAGGAGAGGAACGGAACGAAGAGACTTGAATTCCTCCTTATAAATTCTCTTTCCTTTCCTTCCTTGGCCTCTCACTCCCTCTTTTTTACTCACCTCTCTCTCTCTCTCTCTCTCTCTCTCTCTCTCTCTCTCTCATCTCTAACGTTGAGATGATCTCCAGCTTTCTGGTTTTACTTGCTACCATAAATGGGCAGTTGCATCGGCCATGGATGAGAATCACGATCTCTCTCTCTCTCTCTCTCTACTGGTATCTGAGGTTATATAGACTATTAGCCCTCGTCAACCTCGAACTGCACCTGGGAGGCATATTAAATACTACTATTATATCACCTTTGGTGAGTAAGCGAGTGCAGCTCCTCGCCATTAAGTACTCCGATGGTAGCTGTTGGAGCTTTGTCCACTTCCCCACCCTCTGGCCCTGGCCTGTTGTCTCGGTCCCAAGACCAAGTCCCATTAAACTTGCACAAAGAAGAAGAAGAAGAAGAAGATTGGATAAGAGAAGAAAGATGACGGCCTTTAAATGAAACACTACGGAGAAGACCGCATGCTTTCTTGTTCCTTCTGTTCCACTGCCCCCTTAGCTTCTTGGAGGCCGCCATCTTTCTCGAAACCTCCAACCCCCTGAAGAAGCCGGCCCTGTGAGTCCTCCTCACGACACCACAGCGTTGACCCCCTGATGGCCCGACAACTTCGTCTCCGTGTGCGGACTTCTTCTTAGGTCTTAATGAATGAGAGAGAGGGAGGGAGGGAGAGAGAGAGAGAGAGAGAGAGAGAGAGAGAGAGAGAGGGTGCGATCTCTGGCGGATTCGCAGGTACAACTTAGTTTGAAGCGGTCGTTGAATAATTAGGGCCTGGGTCCGTGGAGACCGGGGATTGCCCGTATGGCTAGGTCCGTAGGAATATGATAGCTAATAAATGGCTGCCGGTTCAAGTGGTCCACCACCCATCAATTCTCGGGTCCCGGATCGAACTAAGAGGGAGTGGATGAGAGCTGATGGATCCGAGGCATTGATGGAGGTGTGGTCCCTTGGAAAAGCTGGACCAGTGTTTTGGTCGCCCAACCTAAGACCCATACCAGTGGGGCCCATGAATGTGATATGGGCTCTTTTTGGGGGTTGTCTTCTTCTAGGTTTTGGAGGACTTGTCATGAAAGCTTTAGCTGCTTCTCCGAGCTCCTTCTTCTCCGTGGGATTCTGCTGGAAGGAAAGGGCCATCAGAGCTTGGCCATGAGCTTGGAATTCGATTGGCCTGCTAATTAAGGAAGGGAGAGGGAGTAGTGCATGAGTGTGCGCTGTCTCCTGAGAGGAGGGATGTCTCCTGCGAGCAGGGTGGTTTAGTCCCATAAATCTAAGTTAGCTAGAAGAGTTGGGAGAGATCATTGGCGTCTAAATCTATTTGATGGTTCTAACATTTATATGCTACCCCTTTTTTCTCTCTCTCTTTTGAGTTACAACACCATCTTTTCTCAAATGAAACATCTTCCCATACATCACAAAACACACACACGCACACACACACACACACACACACACACACACACACAGAGAGAGAGAGAGAGAGAGAGAGAGAGAGAGAGAGAGCTTTTGGTACAATCGGGTTAACACTTGTTTTGTTTCTGCATGTTTATGGCTTAACTACTTCACTCTCACAAGGCAATTTTCAGATTTATGGTAATTCTCTCTCTTTTTGTTTTTACTGTTAAGTGGAGGAACTAAGAAACTTCCCCCAGTAATTTTGATGAATGGAGTAAAATGTACAAAATAAAGATTGAAAGAAGTTACAGGTTTATGGTTATTGAATCACATTATGAGTAATATGCATATTAATTGCGTAACATGCTTCCTTGAGGCATAATGGATGGAACAAGATCTATGGCCATTATGCAGTGGTACATCAATACAGTGGTATATAGTTTTGGCATAAAGAAGTTTTCATGGCACTCACTTTGGGTTGTTGTATCTTTATCTGCAATCATGAATTGCGACTCGAACGCTTACAAATTACTTTATTTTCCATCTTTGAGTCTTCTTAATAAAATGTGACAATATTGCCTTCTCACATCTAGAGGGACATGTTACCTCAATATCTTCATCTAGAAGTAAACATAGGTTACAAGTGTATATTTCCTTCCTTCTAACTATTTGTCGATCTTTTTCAGTTGTGTTCCTTACAATGTTGTCTGAGGTCATATTTCTGAATTTGGTCTAAACTAAAGATGACACTTGAGATTCATGGGAACCTATGTAAGGAATGTTTATTCCTAATCAAAATATAGCCCTAGAGGATTTTTGATGACCTATTGTCATATGACTACCAAGCATGTAAGTTAAACATTGCAAATTTCTATTGACACTGCTTATCTAAATTATTTAATTTAGTCCTAATTAAACTAATCCAAGATAACTTAAGTCCTCATAATGTGGGGAACCAAAACAATTGAATATAGAGATTAGGCAACATCTTAGCTAGTTGGAATAGTCGGTAAATTAGTATACCATCTTGAAGGTGTAACACTGAATTTCTTGCTAAACTACAAAACTAGTCCGAGTGTCAGACTCTTATCTTGGTACAGAGAGCACAAATCTTCTTGTATTTCTCTGAACAAAAATATTTTTATAGTTGCTTAAATGTGTTTGTTGTGCTTTTTGCTCTGGTTGGTTAATATTCCACTTGTGATGAACTGAGACCAAGGCTTGCCATAGTGACACTCCTTTGCTTAGCCATCAAAAGGTTACAGGCTTGAGGGCATACCCAAGAATTTGGACTAGGAAATTATAGTGCTGGTGGGTCTTCCTCTTTCGAAAAAAAGAAAAAAACACTTTATAATTCACTTGCTTTTAATAGATTCCTCCCAATTATGTTTTCTTTCAATAGCCTTTACCTTGTTCCATGTGCTCTCTCCGCATTAACAGATGCTTTCTCTGATATACTTCTCTGATATACGACATTCGATGAAGAAAGTGATGGAGAAGGATTAGGCATTAGCTTCCTCAAATCCTTTAATCTTTTTATAAACCTAAGATCTTAGATATGGGGCCTATTTGATAATCTTATAAATTGCCTTAAACTAAAGCATGGCATGAGATCCTTGCAATGTTGCTCAACTTATTTGGAGGAGAGCTGCAGGTGACCTTTTCAGCAATTTGTTAATGGTTTTTGTTGCATCTGAGCTTATGATAAGGTATTTCAAGGGTGAGATGTCTCATTGACTTTCAATCTAATATGTGAAAAGTATCCAATGGAGTGAAGGTCTTTGTATGTTTTCTGTGAAGTGTTATAAGTAGGATATTGGAGAATCTATATAGATTAGAAAATATTTAGATTCAATTAATGAACTGCATTGTTTCAATATAACAAATTGGAAAAGTATTTAGATTAAGATGGATTTGGATTCAATGAACTATTTGATGTTAATGTAAAAACATTTCCTCTAAAACTAAGGCATGCAAGATATATAAAACCAAAAGATCTTCTTGTTGGCTTGTTGCCTCTTTTAAGTGCTTGCCTTTAGAATTTCTAATATGCTTCTTCTTTTTTCCACTAATTGTCCGGTTCATCACACTTGGGTGATTATGCATAGTAAAAGTATATGAAATTAGTAGATTAAGTTTTGCCCGACGGTTAGACAATAAATAAATAAATAAATAAATAATGCAAGGAATTACTAGACCCATTATGGCCCAATTGGGCTATTTCAGATATGTCTTGACAAATTTGAAAGCAAGATCAGTAAAATGGGGGACTAATTTTTGTAGCAAAATTGCTATACAATGTAATTTCACTTCACTTAAGAGTGTCTGGCTTTTTCCTTTTTTGTCTAGTCCAAATCAAGCATCATCCAAATGTTTTTTTTGGGGACAATAAGATTAGACTTTAAAAGGTAACTTAGAACAAAGAAAGAAGAATAACTCTAGATGAACACTCCTTACTATCTTATCAGGAGTATATCAAGCCAAAATGAAAATGGAAGAAAAAAACTTTTTGCGGGGGGAAGAATTAAACTATTTCTAAGATATGTTAAGTTTCATACTAGGAAAGACATAATATCTAGTACTATAACTTATAGCAAATGAAATCCACCATAAATAAGAAAGACAAGAAGAAAATAAGAATTTTTTTTTTTTAACAAACAAGTACTGATATTATCATTTTAAACAATAAGCTACCATCATCATATATGGTGTAAAGATTACATGGAACAAAAAGAACAAACATTCAACTCTGTGCAGTAGCTGTAAACAATTTATGAGAGCCAAACAAGTTGCTAGGAATAGCTTGAGTTGCACCTAATTGCTATAAACCAACACAACTTAGAAGGAGTTTGAACTGAAAAAGATACTTAATTGTCATTTGTAATTAAAAATTAGCACGAAGGAAATTAAATTTTCTTGAATTTGGTTTTAAAATAAGTTAGCCTGGTTTGACTTTCTTTATGCTTGGACAAATTAATTGGTTTTATAACAATTGGCTTCTTTCTATATCTTAAGAACATCGTTTGATAAATTGAAAAATTTGAAGTATAAGAGATGTTTATTTTTCAAAGTAGAAAAAGAAATGAATGTTGAGTATGCCTCATGTTTTATTTTTGACAAGTGTAGTTATTACTAAACAAGGTACAAGTAAACTGTGCTGACTGAAGATAAATAATAGAAAATATGAAAAGTTAAAATAAAAATCCATGACAACTACCTACAAGAACTTTAAACACATTGTCAAAGTGAAGAAAGATGAAATTAGTGTAGAATTTTATGAAGTGCTATAGATGCTAATGCACATGAAAGATACATATACTAAAATTATTTTTAAATATGAAGTGCTATAGATCCTAATGCAATAATCCACTCCTTTGGTTTGCAATGACAACTTTTCCATAGCTTCCGTGAGTTTCAAACCCACAATGACTAGTTGTTACTAGTAGTTGGATAACTTCTACTAAAATTAAAGTAAACAATTATAAAAGAAGAGTAGGTTTATAAATTTTATTAAATATAAATTTAAAAATATTACATTTAAAATTTAAATGGAATAAAATATATTAATTAAATTGATCATAAGTTAAAACAAGGATAATAATTTTTAATCATCTATTCTTTTTAAGTTATATGCATTAACAACTTAGATAATGAAGAACAAACAAAGTTATAGAAACTAATTGAATAACTTTGTGAAAAGGAGAAAATATTAGAAAAGAAATAGCATGAAGTTGACATAATGAAACATATTTTTTTCTTAATAATGCAACTCAAAGTTTAATTAAATTAAGTATCAATTTAAAAATTGGATAATTTATTTTCTTTTTAAATTTATTCTCTATATCATAAAATGTTCTGCATGTATATATGAAGAAGCATATGTACATTAGTATTAACGTAAATAAATAAATCTTAGTGGAGAAAATTAATTGTGCTTTAAGTCAAGTGGATTGGTTATTTCTAGGCATGCATAAAAACTAGAATGTTGCATAAGAAATTATAATAGGCTACAAAGCATGTTTGCTAGGCAATATGCGCTTCTCTTTATGGTAAGAGTTAAAGAGATATATCAAAATTTACAATGTTCAAATATAATCATGTTAATCGATAAATCATTATTGATTTTTACTGTATTTTCTAATTTAATGTCATGTGCTCAACCACCTCACACATGCAGTTATATATATATTAATCCAGCACAATTTTTAGCAACTAATAAATCTTTGGTTTTCTTGTCTAAAAGTATGTGTTATCTGTTTACCCCTTTAACATGCATGAATCATGATTTTAGGGTTTTAATCAACAAATCCATATCTTCTGCCAATGCATGTACGTGTAGTAACAAACACAATATAAATCATCCAGATAAAACTAAGTAAAAATATATAAAAATTTTAAGAAATAGATCCATTAATAAAACATAGCAAGAATCAACAAATGAGAGGAATCAATTGTACAACAAAATATAGCTAATGATGTAAATGATCATCTTCATACTAAATAGTCATTATCATCATTTAGTCAACTACTACTGTGAGGGAATATGCTAAGGGGCGCCCATGAATTGCACACGAGAAGTTTAATATTGGACCTAAAACCACTGAATTAGAAACTCCATGTAGCACAACGAACACACCATGTTTTCTTGTGCACTTTACAAGATCCATTTAGCATTACTCTACACCAAGTATGCATCGTAAAGATTATAGTAAAAATTAAACAGCTATCAAATTATTGCTCTAGATATCCTTTATTTGTAATAATCAATTGAGTCATACCGAAAAAGTAGAAAACTTTGAATGCAGATCTAGCATATGCAGCTTGTTGTTTAGATTTTCGCCCCTTATATCATATTAGCTATAAAATGACATATTTTAGAAAATATAGGTTAATGAGAATTTAATTTGAAGAGAGGGATACCTATTCTTTTTTCCATATACATTGAATTTTTTAATTAGCATTTTCATTAAGGCATGTTTGGTGGCTAGTAAATTGCAGTTGCGTAGAGTTGGAATTTTAGCAATACAAATATTATAATACAAACTATGCTCTAACATAATTTTGATGGATATCTTAGATTGCCCTTAATTACCATAACTTTACCTACGATCTTTTCGCGTTGTAGTTTGAGTAGCAATTTTGTAAGCCTAATTATTGCAACTTCTTTTCTTCTGGAATGGTTGTTTCATTACCAAGTGCAAATTCATTTTTGTTGCAGTAATTAATTTTTCGAAAGTCTAAAAGATGTTTTTAGGCGCGCGCGCCATTCATCCTTAATGTTGTTTTAGCTCTTTTATTTATGATTATTTCGATAATCAATGAAAAAGGTTGGTAGGTGCTTTTTCTTCCTATGGAGAGAGAGAGAGAGAGAGAGAGAGAGAGAGAGAGAGAGAGAGAGAGAGAGAGAGAGGAGCTACTTTTCTGAAAAGAAAAAGTAAATTTATGTATAACTCTAGGTTATACAAGGTAAATGCTGCAAAGCCAACCAATGGCCACAAAGGTTTCTAGAAAAGTTGTACCTAAGTAGCTCAATGCAACAGAAAGCAATCCATATAACTCCATATTTACACCAACCTCCATGCCTCCTTCAATCGCTACTGGGCCACCCCTGGTTGATTTGCAGCAGAGAACTTTATAAATTGCAAAACAACAATTTTCAAGTCAGACAATATGCCAGAAAGATCTGCTCGCTCCTCAGGAGCTCTGATTAAAGCATGGATATAAAATGAGCCACATCACTTTGCCGTCAAGCCAGGCCTGGTGGCATCCAAGCTACATTTATGTTGCTGCCAGAAAGACGAGTTCTATGGTCCATGGCAACCATCCCATCCGGCCACGGGCCAGAAGGACACACACACAGAGAGAGAGAGAGGGGGTTTCTTTGGATGTGGCTTTGGAACTTTATGCCATTATGCTTCCAAAATGCATGTGCTTGCAGTCTCGGTTCTAGAAAGCACATAGCAAAAGCTCCCATAAGAAGACATCGATTCCATGGGATGGAATCCTCTTTCCTTCCAAACACTAAAGTTGAACTGCCGATTGGAAACGCAGCCCGCTTTACCAAGCTGGAGGAGGAGGAGGAGCAGCAAAAGAGCAGCAGCCATGCCTTTTTTAGACTCTTCACCTTCTTTTTTTCTTTCTTTATAATCTTGATTTGCATGTCTTCCAGATTTACTAATGCAGGTCCTAAAAAAAAATAAAATATATATTTCATATATATTTTGTGAAAATGGTGTATCTCTTATGCATTGTATGTGCTGAAGTCTACTATTGTTAGGTAGGTGGATAGAAAGAGGGATGTGCTCAGGGACTTGAATTTGCTGCTATGATGCCCTTTAACTTTTTTGCCTCCACATTGCTGCTATGTGTTTCATGTCTCCACATGCCTCTTGATGGACTCATGATTCCTTTCACTTTTGTGTTTGCTTTTTCCTTCATAAGAAAAATATACATTTCATATTTACTCTGACATAATTGAGAGAAAAGAGAAGTATGTGAGATTATGTGAGATTAAACTAAGAAATATTTATATTTATAGAAACATATAGTGTATTTTTAAATTTACTTTGAACAATCTTAATCACCTAGATCGCAGGCGCCAAATAATTTTCAATAGCAACAAAGTCCTTAAGATGAATGATGAGATTGGATGCAAGTGGGTTTGACGATCTTCCAAACTGAACCCTGGATTATTAGTGTATTTGGGTCTAAATTTTGATCCAAACTCTAGCGATTTAATAATTGAAATGAATCCAAGACTAGAGAGTTTTTTGTTTTTTTTTTCCCCTTGCAACTTATGTAGGCAATTCTTAAAAAACACTAAAGTCTACAGGTTCACATTGAGTATATTCAGATCATACCTACGTAGGTATTGCTGCTTGCTAAGGTAAATTCCTTTCGTGTTCCTAAAATAATTCATTGGTGACATAATTTGATATGGAGCTAACAAATTTTGTAAAAAAACAGGAAGGGTGATTGATGACATGTCTATTAATTTTGATATATATTTGTTCACTCAGTGTGTAATTTCAATTACATTAGAAGGCAAATGAAATGGAACGATGTTATGTGCTTTCATAACATTATAATATCCAAGACAAACTGCTTTATTAAACTGCGAAAGAAAAAATCTTGTTAGTTATGCCTTTTTAAGTTTTAGCCCATGAAAGATATAGAAGCAGCCATCAAAATATAAATTCACAGACCTCATGGATATGCCATCTCTTGACATTGAGATTTGGCATGTAGGATTCTATGTTGTTCTTTTCAGTTATATCACATACAGGAAATCCTCTTTCATTTTGTATGGAGTCTGCATGCATAGCCAAATAGTTATGACATGGACTACTATTTCAAAAAGTGACTATATAGATTAGCTAACCACTAACATAAACATTATCCAAAAATTAATAATGTGCATGGTCTTGTAGTTTTCAAATAGAGGTATGCCAATTTCCACATCATGAGCAGTAGACCATATGCATCAGATTCCAAATATCATTTTGATTCCTTAGATAAGCTCCAAAATTAGCACATTGATTCATCTCGATTCTTGGGAAAGGCCCCAATGTTTTATTATGCCTATCTTCCAAACTATATGAATGATTGATAGGCCCCTAGTCAGACTTGATATTGACCTTCATGGGGGGAAAAAGGCATTCAAGAACAGTATGGTATGTTTGAGGGGATCGTATTCCCCCATACAATTACATTTGTAGATAAGCATCAATTCAGGCTGGCCTGACCACTTCTCCTCTCCATTAATTTCTGTGCTTAGGTAAACACAAACAGTATTAGAATTTTATTTTCAAACTGAAATTATTGAAGATGCCAGCTGACCAAACTGAAATTATTGAAGTTTAGGTCCCACCTTTCATATGATTCGGAAGACCAAGGGTATCTGGAGAAGGGGAACATTGTTACAACATTGTTCTGCTAACTACGAAATAAACTCTAGCGAATATCAACCGATGTCCCATAAAACATATATTTCACTCTCCTATGAATTATGTTGGTTATCTCCATCTAACTTCGTATAATATTCATTTTATGCAACCAAAATTTTGCTATCTTATATAGCCTAAGTTGAATGAATGACGAATTCAACTGTTTCAAATGGTTTCCTCTCATCTACTAATTAAAAGATAGTCAGCATTGCTACCTACCCAACTCTTCTTGCTGCACAACATTTATATCCATATTCAACAATAGGAACTGATGACAGACTTTCACCAGTCATGTCGACCCAAACAATATATATAGGATTGGAAGAGACTTGACTAAAGGACATTGATGCATGATGGTGTAGCACTAGAACAGCCTGGTGAAGCTATGGCCTGAGTAATTGGCAACAATTTGGTCCCACTCAGTGACCCCGATGCAGTCGGACAACCATCTTTGGCTAGCAGGATCTGACCTGACACAATCTAGTTGTGTTTGCCACTTTGTTGGTGCTATCAATATCAATCATACTGAAGCTTGTGAGATATCCAAAAGAGAGGTTTCTGAAGGGTCTTAGCCTGAGGCATCCATCCCTAGGCCAATTGCATCATTGTCTGATGAGCACACACTGGACTCGATGTGTGTGTGGGGAGCCCCGTGAACCAAGTTCTCTTTGTGGACCACTCTTGGGCTTTGGAGCCTTGTCTCCCATGTCGTAGATGTTATAGGGTGGCTCTCTCTTTTCCAGAGTTTGAAATCTATATTTCAGTGGCCTTACGTGGGAGCTACCGAGTCAAAAAGGTAGGTCTTGATGAACCCAATGAGGGCTCAGTCCTACCGTCATGGAGCCAATGTGTTCCAATGGCTGGTCTAAAGGATATGAAACATTCTTTTTCAAAAGGGCGAGCATGGTCATGGTCCTCCAACCTCGAGGGAAGAGGAGTATGTCCCACTTGGATAGGATTGGTGACACATCCATCCCTTTTAAATATGATGAATGGAGCACAATCTTTTTTTTTTTTTCTTTTTTTAAGCAACAAGGTTGGACCTTTTATTTATGGTCCCTAATAGAGCAACGAGTTATACGTACACCATGTGCATCCACAGGGCTGTACACCACAACCAATCAGGTCATCTCCTTCATGTGGGCCAATCATCGAGATGAGCGCATGGAGTCTACAAGAAGGAGACGAGGTGATTGGCATGATGCGTGCCACGAGGTGCCGTGGTGGTGTAAGATATAATTTCTCTTAATAGAGCATGGGTTTTATTGGATTTTCGAATCAAGTAGGTGCCAATCACCTTGCAGAAAGTCTCTCCTGATTCCATACCATACTAATAGATTAGATTGAGCTATATAAATTTTAAGTTTTGATGCCAGCTTAGAACGAACTAAGGTCTCAATTGAGCTATAATCTGCTTAAACATTATTTGAATTATGTAAATATGAGAGTGCATCTAAAATTAATATTCACACCTTTAGTTATAATTGACTGTTCAACATACATCATTAGTACAAACATAGCATCAAGAAAGGCTGATTGCAATTATCATTGTAAGTATGTTACCTGTCAAGATTTTAATTAAAACTATAAAACGTGAGGAGTTGCAAAGAAGAGATGCAAATAAAACATCAAGGAAAAGAGAGAACGCTAAACGTTCAACCTGCTTTAGATACCTTCGGGAGGGAAGAAAATCAAAGCCGCCCGGAGCTTCCAAAGAAATGAATCCTCCTGCAATGAATTAAAAGGATCCAATTTTTGTTTGAAACGCAAGGAATCTTTTGGCATTCTTTTGGTCCAAACAGAAATCCGAGATATAGCAGCAGCCAAAATATCCCATCGCAGCTCTCGGATTCTTTAATCCTCTTTTTTTTTTTTCCTTTCTTCGCAGGCCACCAGGAATGAAGCTAAAGAAACAGGCCCAAACTAGTATTAATTCTCAACAATTTGCACCACACGTTTGCACTTGACCTGCCCTCAAGCATCAATAGCATTCAAATCCTTGAGATGCCCCACAGGATTCAATCAGCAGATACCAACCACGAGGCCATCATCCTCTGCCACGGAAATCATGAAAGTAATGGAAAATGTAACTAAGAAAGCTTCAATTGAAGTGTTTCATTACATCCCCTTTGCTTTTCTGAAAACCAGTGCACTCTTTCTGCCTGCATACCAGCTGGTCCCCGTTAAAAGGGATTAGTCTTTAGATGGGATCTCGAAAGGAGCAAACTTCCAAGTGCACTCAGGAGGGCCAATTAATTTCATAATAATAGACCTTGGAGGTTATTGAAGGGCCAATCAAGGCTCAGCCCAAGCCCGGCCCAAGCATGTCAAGGTCCAAGATGGCCTGTTTGTGGGCACTAATCCCCATGGACCCAGCTTAGAATCAGGTTTAATTAGATTATGTCGAATCTTAAGCTACATGCAAAATCTAATCAGGTCTAATTATATTTCTCATTAAACATGCGGATTTATGGGGTTTATTTTTCTCAACAAACCACTATTACATGGACCACCCAGATAGGTTTGTTACAACTATTATCTGAGACAGTGCAACCTGAAAAAATACCTTCTTTGGTTCTAGTACCTGCATAATAGCACAAAAAACATTTGAAGGTTGGCCTTGTCCCAGTAAAATTCTCATGAGACAACCAGACAGCAGCAAGTCGACTACACCACGAAACAAGCCAAACTCTTCAGAGGTCAGCTTAGCTTCGGATCAATATACTGGATCATTCTAGTTCAGTTGGTTGTATTTGATTGAAGCTAGATTTTGGATAATTGACTCATTTAGGGTCCGTTTGGATGATTAAGCCGAAAATCCAAATAGATTAGTGGATTGGGCTGGCCTACTCCAAATCTATTTCTAGGTACTTATGAATATAGGCTTAGCCCAGCCCATAATTCTACGATTTTACTGATTATACTAGCCCAATCAACATATCCAATAGGATTTTTAGCCGAATCATCCAGACAGGCCCTCAAACTAGTTATGTAATAGGCCTGAATAGACTTGAGTTCATATTCAGTTTATGCAGTCTTAATAAGAATAAGCTGAAGTAAATTTGTAGAGATAATATGAATAAGCTTACTATGAAGTCCTAAAGCCTAGGTTAGCTTCTGCCTAATCAACACAGAACAAGTAGCTCTGGATTATTTGAAGAAGTTGGATCGATCCAAGTTGCAAACCAGTTCGGGTGTTCGAGACCAAGATGTGCAAGACTCAGAAGAACAAGCATAACTCTTAATCAATCTGCTTCGATAGTTCAAGCCTCGTTTATTTAGCTTCAAACCAAGCTTGATTTGAGCTTTCTTGAAGGATGCTCGAGCTCCTCAGTTCATTTGAAAGCCCTAATCGAACAGTTTTGTGTTAAATAGTTATTTATGGAGCTCATCTCAGCAGAAGGCTCTACAGCTGTTAAGTCTTTAGGTCCAAGGTACAGTTGCCTTGAAAGCCCGCACATCAACCACTTTCAAGTTACATACCATCTGCAATGTCTATCCAATTTTTTGACTAGAGCACCTTGATAGAACCTGATTCCATGAGGACCGCAATTGATTGGGACGAATCATAATTGTTAGTAGTACCGCTCGAAGCTTATAAATAGGCCAATCTTCTTGCAAATATAGGGCTCAAGTACTATGAGGACACCAATCGATTGGGTTAAGACTGTTACTGTTAGTAGCATCGCTGGAAGCTTATGAACAGGCTAATCTTCTTGCAAAGATAAGTTCGATTGTTTGCAAGTTCCAGTGTAAATTAAAGAAAGGTTACCAAATTTTAACCTAAAAAAGTAAGCTTACCAATGGAAATCATGCAATACAGACATACAAAGTGAATACTGCTAACGGGATAAATTCGGCAGCAGCGGTATATTTAGGAGGTTTTCTGTGTCATTGAGTCCAATCCCATCTCTTTACTACTATTTTGCTCATCAGACTACAGTCTAGTGCAGCTTTTTTTTTTTTTTTTTGCTTAAAACAGGTGCTTCATACAGTACGTGTGTGAATACACCCAATAAGATCAAAATACAGTAACTCACGGAGTGCCGATGGCAACTCCCCCTCCCCCGACCAAAGAGCATACCCCGAATGGTGGGCCACGAAGGCAGCTACCCAATCGGCTGCCCCGTTGGCCTCTCTAAATACATGCTTGGCCTGGATGGCCATCCCATCTCTCATCATCGCCACAATATCGCGGATCAAGGGGTGGTCTGTGCCCCCGCCCCTCAACCCCCTCTGTATCCACCCGATGACAGTGGTCGAGTCACCCTCTAACATAATCGAGCTGGCCCGCAGTACAATCCGTGCATGACGAAGACCTGCCCAGGCTGCACGCAGCTCTGCTCCGAGAACCGATGTATCAAACAACTGGCAGCCACCTGCAGCTACTGCCCTAGCGTGCGGGTCCCGTATGACAAAGCCTGCACCGCCACGAGTGCCGCCATCCAAAACCGACCCATCGAAGTTGACCTTGAGGAAGCTCGGGGGTGGGGGCTCCCAGGTGAAAAACACCATCCGAGGAGCTGCCGAAGCAAGAGAGGAGCCCCCAGGTGTCCCAAGCTGTCAAAGGTCTGTCCGTAGGTAGGGTGGCCCTGATCTCTGTGGCCTGTGCCCGAGCAAGCTCTGCCACAAACCTCGGTGACATCGTACGCTCGCCAAGAGTACGAGCATTCCTAGCCAACCAAATCTGATATGCTGTGCAAGTCACTCTGATACCCTCCTCGCGAGTTTGTGAACTGGCTAACCACTGTCGTATCACTCTGAGAAACTGTAATCGCGCACTCCGCGCTCCCTGCTGGATCCCAGTCCACTGCCATGTCGTCCTCGCCCATGTACACTGGAAGAGCACATGGTCCACTGACTCCTCACTCCACACGTCTCACACTCTGCCGGGACCCCCGGTCTAGTGCAGCTTTGATATTTATTTTTTTTTCTTCCAGGTAAAAGGGAGGTGGCAATACCTCAGCAATTTTATAAAGTTCTTCTTAAGAAAATACATCCATGGAGATTAGCGTTTACAAGAGTAGATAGAGCAGGTGGAAGATTTTCGGCTCCTTTTTCCCGGCCAATCAGTCCTGCTGGGTTGATTGCCTCCTTAGAAAATGTGGGTAGCCCTAGCTTCTTCTCTTGCTAAAACGACCCAACTCCTCAGGAAGTCCAACCTCAAAACCTTGGCAAACCCTTTATAATGAGCATTACAGAAACCCACCAACGACGAGGGGTTCCTTGTGGCGGACTAGTTCAGTCCTCCACTTGTAGAAATGCACCGAGGTAAACATAAACCACTGCTGCCAAACCTACGAGCCAAATTCTATAACTATCCTACTTTGGGACAATGAGACTCATACCAGCTACAGGTCAAAAATAGTTAACAAAGATCAATTTGCCAACAAAGATTAGTACAAGAGCGAGTACCATCTGGAGAATATAAAAATCTTCATTAATTTATCTCAGGAAAGAACTTCAAAAATCCCTTTTCATGACTTCTACTTATCCAGATATACACGCATGGTTCTGAGGCTGCAGCGGAATGCAAACTCTGCAACTGATATGTTACTGATGGTAAGAAATATCAACTCCCATTACAACATAAAAAGAAAAAGAAACATCCATTTACTGCCATTCAGGGATAGCCTAAAAGAAAAATCTGGGTTCATTAAATCCAACTCAAACTGAAGTCATCACTAAGCATTTTGCAATGGCAACAGTAACCCTTAGAATTAGATAAGTCCTCAAGACGCCTCTAGGAAGCACTTCACGGAACTATAAATGACCGTCTAACCAAGACAAATAACTGTGCCTGTTCGCCAGTGATCAAACAATAGCACCACCCAATTGAAATACAAATTGAATACCTAAAATTACTGCCTCAATGGGTATAAGAGACAGAAA